>NC_057772.1:420331-698133 GCF_014825855.1 Bombus pyrosoma | reverse complement strand
CCGCGGCTACGTTGGCGACTGATTGTCGCCTCGGGCCCAAGCTCATTGTTACAAATCTCGAATAAACACAATCGGATTGAATGACAATTATTTAATTATGGCTATGGTAAAATCCGGATTACAATATTACGGGATTCTCCCCAAGTTCCAAAGGAAGGCTCCGGTGTTCTTTCATCTCCGACATATATATATATATATAATAAATTTTCAATGAAAATAGCGAGCAAGTTATATCATAACTCCGTATAAGATAACTCTACAAATGTCTAAAAAGGAAAAAAGAAACGATTTTATTTCTTCGCTCACCGAAAAAATAAATTTTATCGTGTTTGCCGAAAGAAACACCGATTCGTCTTGGTTGATTTTGTCGCATTTGCTCGAGTTTTCGACCAATTGGGCGTTCATCTTCAAACAAGCGTGTTTCGTGCGTTAGAATAAGGCGTGAACTAGCTTGTTGCGCTATAAATTCACGAAAACGATAAATTCACAAACCCCATTTACGACAAATCGTAGCCATCGGAAATCGCTTTCCCCTGGATACATAGATGGTATTATATATCGAACATATGCAGAAGGAAGGGACGGTAATTTGTCAAAGAAACGTCAAACAAAATCCCGAGTTTCGAATGCAATCTGCGCAACGCAGATTATTAAAATTCATGAATGTAAGCGTGAAGTCACGGTTAGGTTATTAATTTACATCGTATCTGTTGATCCGGCACGACGATCGCAATGTCGAACGGATGGAAGTTTCATCGAATATAGCGTGGTAAATCGTCGAAAGCTAACGACGGTATTCCGATTCTGCGATAGGATTCTTTTCGGCAGAATTTGTAAGCAAAGGGAAATCATAGCCAGACAAAGTTTTTATGGATTTATTACTACGGTTAATCTTTATATTTCTATCGAACTTGTATCTCGAACTAATCTCAAAATTCCATTAAAAATTCTGCCGTCGTTTCTTTCCCACTTTATAAGCACGGAATTACTATTAATAACGGCTCTCTCCATTCAACCCTTATTCGTCATCTGTTCTATTGTTCCAACGACCAAATCAGCCACCGTCACGCGTAACGCTGTTGCCAAGAAAAGAAACGAACACGTTAAAAACGCCGTACACGTGATTCAAGTTCCTTTACCAGCATTTATAATCTGTAATCTATAAAATCCAATGCGGTACGCGCACAACGAATACGAGAAAGGCGTGAATGGTATACAAACGAGCAAAGGCGGATTTTCAAAGCGACGATGACACAGAGCGTGGACCGTAGCGAGCGGCCAGATGTTCCTGCCTTTCGCTCCTCGGTGAATCTCTTCCGCCTAACAAGATCTCCCTTCGGTCATTTCTATTTTAATAGAGCCATCCTTTTTACGACGTGCCAGTCAACGGTTTCTGGTTCGATCGTGAAAGCGGACTGAGAAAGAACGGCGAAATAATTTTCATCGCGATGAAAAATTTGCCACGTGTCGGACAAAGAGCTTAAGAAACGGTATAGAAATTCGATCCGCGATACATCGAAATGCATACGCATTTATAAACGACGTTTAATATTCAAATCTTTGCAAAACATTTTGAAACGGGCCAAACCGATCGAACAAATAAACAGCTCGAACAAAATAAATAGGTACATGCTAATTTCTCATCGGAGGCGGTCGTGAATTTAATCCCTGGTCACGCTTTCCCTCGTGTTCCCTTTTTCATTCGTCGTTTTGACGGATCTGTCACGGATAAATTATTACCGTCGATTAATGACCGCGTCAAATCGGACAGATCCGATTTCGCACGGTGCGCTTTATGCAGATGATACATCATGAAAATGATGCGTCAGACGATGCAGGACATAGCCTTCAGAAAGAGATACGTCCAGCTATAATATAACAACTAAATTCTCACGCTTATTACGTTCTTGCTTCGCGACTACTCGTGAATTTCAAACGTAAAAATTAATTCAAGTTTCGTTCGTTCCTTTGAATCATCGTGTTAATTAACCCATTAACCGCTATTGTTTCAACTCGGGGATCATACTTAAAAACAAATTTCATGCGACCAACGACCGTGATCTCTGAATGAGAATTTTTCTTCAAACCAGACAGTTTGAAGCATATTCCGTTTTCCTTCTTTCTTTTTTATCTCTGAAAAATCGAATAAGTTAAGTTTTAATCCCGCGTAATTCGATCGCCAAACAGTTACATAATTCAACTTCGATTATTCGATAAACAAAAAGCGACTTTATCAAACGTTCAAAGAAACTTCATTGCGTGATCGTGGTCGCTAGCAGATACGTATAAAAAGCAGAAGTTCAACTGACTCCTTACGAAGAGATCAAACACCTGCGCAGATTAGCAATTTTTTATTGGGCGCAATCCCTATGAGCGATAAAAGGCACGTGGGAAAGTCACGGACCAATTTCAAATGGGATGTTCGGGCCGTAGTTCGGCCGTGAAATACTAACAGCATTAATAACGGTCGATCGTACATTCTGCATGGGGCAAATATGGATTACATCCGTACACCCGTGAAACACCTATGCCCGTTCAACTAGAAGGACCTTTTCATGCCACGTACGTATTTAGAGTATAAATATAAGTCCATTAGGCTACGCAGCTTGCACCGCTAACTTTTACTTATGAATTCCATTGTTTCGCTAATCGTCCATTGGCGAGAAATTTTATCGGTACCTTGAGTTGATAATTGTACGAGTTAATTGCTGCGGATGTCCTTTTTTCCACTTCGACGTTTAGTCTTTAGTTTAAAGCTTATTTTTTCTTTCGATATGTTTGCAAAGCGTGGAAAGTTGAAATATTTACGAGACGAGGTGGTATTTGTTCGTTGAATAATCTTTCCCGTCGCATCAAGGGTTAATAATTTCTGACGCCATAGAACTCCAACAATGAACTGTACTTGGAATTACATTTCGCTAGCCAAAAATCATGAATTTGAACAATTAAAAATCTATAACCGAATTGCCCGTATGTATTACGTGCGTTAATAGAGTTTGAAATTCACATAGTCGTAAAAATCGTTAAAATGTTTAAAAAACTACGAGTATCGGCTGAACGGAAACAAGTTTTTACAGGGAAGAAAAAGTGGCATATGTAAAAGGAAGGAGAAGAAGTGCATCTTAAAATATGCGTCTCTTTCTTAACAACGAGCGCACACACGCGTTGTCCTTGCACGTTGCAAAAGCGACTTCCTGTTCAACAACTTGGTCGCGCCTTATCCTCCTCTGTTTCTTCAGTTCCGTTCATATCGAAGGATGCGCCCCGCGGAGAAGGTTACAACGTCGCGTCGTGTTTCTTTTAAGGCCTGATGCAAAGCGGCTTTCGGTGGCTGCTGTTTATCGAAACCACGTATCTGCATCGACGATTCCGTGAACTTGACGGTAATACGCCGCTCATGAGAGCGTTATGTTGTGGCGAGTTCACGAAGAAAAAGCCGATCGGCCATAGCAAAGGAGAATTAAAGGGAAGAATTTTATCCTGCATCTTGTTAGGTATAACGAGCCGTTTCTAACAACGGGATGCTTTTCATCCGTGGCGTACTAATTCCTAAACTTTTAATGGATAAATCGTTTAATGGATCGTTCGCTGTTGCTCGAATGAAATCTATTTGAGAAAAATGACGCACGGATTTGACGTATGTGTCGGAAAAAAGTTGGTAAAAACACGAATAAATAAAATAGCCTTAGATTAGCATCTAGATCGCAGTAACGTAAATGTATTACATTATACCGGACTCTGTTCGTACGACAGAAATTATTGTTTTTTCACCGTCATTCTAAAACAACTTTTTACCGGTTCAAGCACGTTCCATTCGCTATTTCTTTAAACAATTCTTCAAGGTTCGCTGACAACGCTCGCGTTGCCTATTATCAAACACGTTAAACGACTTAACGATCGTACATAACAAGCTAGCAATATTATCTTTAATTGCCTGGTTTCAGAAAACGAAATACCGTTTTCCGACACCAATGCCAAGGAAACGCATACAGTGTCAATGGGTCGGCTTTGCAAATCCTCGAAATCAGCGAGAAAAGCGCGTTCATCGATTATATATCGTGGAAAGGTCAATCAGCACGTGGTGTCGTGGTCTTTTCCGCGGCATGTACGCGAATTTCCTCGAGGCCGGTTCACGTGCAACAGGCCGCCCGTTAGATCGCACAGTCAGTCGGCTGGCAAGTATCGACGATACGGTAGGTCAGTCATGTTATGCAAAGAGCGTGGGATCGAGACTAACGTAAGTAAGCGTTACGTTACTGCAACGACCGACTTGCCCGGTCTGCGCAAAACCTTCATTCAAGGGTTTCTTATCTTTTTCTGTTCCTTTTTCGTGTTCGCTAGCATAGGCTCTTGTTGTACGATTTGCCTATTTACATATACCGTGGGGGACGCTGTCCGTAGATAATCCTAAATTTCAACAAATTGTTACGTATTACTTCTGTTTTGTCAGATCGCATGAACGCAGTTCTAGATTTAACGATATGGATCCTGTAAATTATAGAATATCCGACACTTTTAATTACTGTAACGATAGAACTATGAGAGCCAAACGCAGGTACAATTAACGAGGCAGAATGCGATAGTTTTTAATATAAAATTGCTGTAAAGTCTAAATAGAATAGTCATCTTACGCGCTTGAGAGGACGAAGAACAGCGGATTAAATAATTAGCGACCCGTGAATTCGTGGCATACGTATCTTCGAGCGCTCTATCATCGAGTCTCGATTAATACAGAAAGATTTTAACTCTTTTACTTCCGGCTTGCTGATGAATATTAATTGATCGATTAAAATTCAAATCCGCGACATCGATAGTACGCTCGTTGATTTGCTTAATTGCAATTAAGTACGATCTTGTTCTGTAGTCGCTTTTAGAAACGCCTTTCTAAATATAACTCGACTCTCAAACGTACGTGTATTAATTTGCAGTATTTAATTAGAACTTTATAATTTCTGACTTCACAATGGTAATCTTTAATTTCTCACTTGTAAACTTTCGCTAATAATGTTAATTCAGACAGCTGCAACGAGATATTACCCTAATTTCAAATTTTGCAGAACGTCTATATTTCGCGTCGCATCGACCTAATTTTTCGTGAAATATTCAAGTTCCTCGTTAAATATTATATAAATCTTCTATGCATACTATTCCAGTAGCATTAAAATAAATGCACGAGATAACAAAGTACGCAAAATAAATGGTAGGACGTTATCGTTGCGTCAAATGTCGGAATAGTTTGTATCCTCGTTCCAACGTATTCCCTCTATCCGTCTATTTTCTCTATTTTTCCGTCCTACTACCTCTATTACGTTATCCAGGAAAAATTATATGCCAGCCCCGTTGAACAAGCGTGAACAAGCGTGAACAAGCGTGAACAAGCGTGAACAAGCGTGAAAAAGCTACGAACAAGGAAGCGCCCGAACGTATCGCAGCCGCAGCACACCTCTAATTGAATCGAAAGCCGGCCTTGTAGCCAGAAACGAACCGTGCTCCCTGGGGAACACGATCTGACGATATTTTACGCCGACTTCGCGGCAGACGATGCAGCCATACTCCTGCCGTATACTCGCGGAACTGGTTCCCCTCGAATAATAATTATTCCCTTCCAGGTAAACAGGCTTTATCTCGCGATGTAGGTCCCGCGACCAGGCCTCTGAAACGTGTCAGCACCGCGGTCGAGTTTCTCCTCTCCTCCTTCCTTTTCCTTATACCGTCGCGTTTTTCTTCTCTCATTTTCTTATTACGATTCTCAAGGTTACCTTGCGAGAGATCTCGTCCTTTTATCGTTAATCGTACAGGTGCTCTCTTACGTTCTCTTTTTCCTCTTTCACTGTTGGCGTACAGTGAAAGTTTCGATAGGCATCGCAAGTTCGGTAGACAGGCCGGTATACAATATCGTGTCGTAAAAGAACGGTCATTACGATAATTTTCTCCTTTTAGCTTCCTCCAAGCGTTTTCATATTCGATTGCATCGGGTAGTCGATCGAAGGATGTCCGCGCAATGCGATAAATTTTGCGATCGATTTCCTTGTCCTTTACGTAATAACGTTTTACTTTGTCATTTCGCTGCTTGCTCATTTATGTCGCGTTGTTACGGTTGCAACAATTTTATTATCTTGTATTTTTTATACTTTGGACTTTTACGTTTCAACTTCCATCGCGTTCTTCGAAAGTGGTCTTACTCCAAAGCTGTATCGATAAAGTTGTTTCTGCCCGAGCTCATGAATTTAATTTAATATATTCCTCTCGTCTGAATTATTCTACATGGTAATTTTATATGCCGTTGCGACACAGTCAAGCTGTATTAAGTTCTAAAATAGGTCATTCGTTATGTAAATTACACAGGTTAAAGAGGAAGCAGCGTTACGCGCCTAACAATAAATTGATCCACATTTTTGGAAATGTACGAGTCTTATACGCGTAAACCAGTTTTGCTCTATATTCGTTGTTCGTCTTTGCATAGAAAGTCGGTTTATTATCGATTACGCCACGAATTATGTCCAATCAAGCATATACACGTCTCGTTATACGAGTACGTTCGATAGCGCCTGCTGCGTTACATTATTTTATAAAGAGATCCATACACTTAACCAAATACTTGAAGAAAATCTTCTGCCAGCTAAACCAAACAGAAAATAATTGCAATGCATTTATGGTATAAATTACCTATCAAAATTTAGTCACGTAATGTAATGTCTTTCAACAACACGAACACTAAGAAGAAACCAATTCTTCGTTTTGGAGATCAGCCCGTCTACTTGAAAACGACACGAGACCCTCGTTTCTGACCTGTTTTTTCGAAAAATTCTTTCTCCATGCTGCAACCACCCAAAAATGGAGCTAATGAAGTAAATCGTACCTAACTCAACCAGTGACGAGGATCTTGTGGCAACTTTGCTCGCTTTCGCTAATTGAATCGATAAAAAATGATAAATTCCTGAAAGAACGATTAGTCAATTGGGAGAACAAAGGTGAACAGAACCGGTTACACATAGACTACAGCGAAATAAATTATTGCTGTTACAACGCTTCGTATGGAAGATGGCGATACACGATAGCGTTTAAAGATGAAACTAGTTTATCGAACGTCTGTGTTACAATTTATTATGATTTTGTATTTCGAAGAGGGAATATTACCTTATAATACTTGCACATTTTTGATCTGAATATTTACCGACACAGAAGAGAGGAAGGCGCGAAGAAAGGATGCTGTTAGGACAAATTCAATAATAGGTATCGTAGTATCGTAGTTTGCTTCGTAAATGAAAGAGGGGTAAAATTAGCCAAGCCTAGAATTGAAAGGAAAACCTGCTACGTTAATCTACCTTGGCAAAAAAAGAGATGAAATTATTCGCCTTTGGAGAAGTGAAATTACCCGGAAGTAATAACAACGAAAACGAAGTAACGACTGCAACTTAGTAACTAGTAGACGCGCTACTTCTGATATCTAAAATCTTTCATTTAAATTAACTTCGAGGAGCGTATAAATGAAAATATGAATCTGCGTATCGCTACTAAGATTCTGGTTCTATTGCCATGCTACCCGAATAAGTGCAAACCATATGTTCTTATATCAACATATTACTCGTTAACTCCTTAACGCATTTCGTGCCACGTCACTGTAACGCGATATTTTATTCAAGCTGTGTGTACCATCGATGATTTATGTCATCGTTTACTAAGCATTATACATATCTAAGCGCATATGTAACGGAAAATTCATTGTAGAACATCGGTGACCTATGGACTTAAGGTAGAAATTTTTACGTACTACAATGGATAATACTTTCGAGCTTTATCTCGTTTCTATTATTCTTTTTTATTGCTTTTGTTATTATTACAGCGTTGCTATTACGAAATCGGGTGCTTTACTATGCAGACGGGTCGTATATGGGGAAATTCTCGGTATCCTCGGACCGTGAGTTTATGTAAAACGAAGAAAAACGTTATATAAGGGATTAACGTAACATGTTTTCTAAAATTGTCAATTATAAGAGGAAAAATCATTTTATCGACGATTCATCGATTTTCTTTAACAATTACCTACTCCAACATCGAGCGAAAAGATAATTAGGTATAATCAACGGACCGGTATAAGAAATAACTTCCTGTTACCACGTCGATGCCTGTCAATTTCACGATATGTTAGTGTGATCCGCGTCATAAGTGGAGCTTCGAGCCATCCACAGGATCGTTTGGTTCTCTAACGCGAGAAATACTAGGACATTAGAGGCCATAACGCGTCAACTACAACTATAATCAAATTACGACAATTACAGGTAATTTTTATCGTATACTCTTGAAAATATAATTTTTGTTTTTACCCAAATGACAGAGACAAAACCGACGTGCTTTTTCCCAACGCGTGGATCAAAAGTGCGCTAAGACGATGGGTATTATGTAAAGGCAGTTTTCATCACGATGGGCACAAAGCGCAATTGAAACGCGGCATAAGGCAGCCGACACTCGAGCTACGTAGCGCGTATTTCCGATTACCAGGCTCGTTTCGAGGACTCTCGTTTCCCTTCGACCTTTTCTCGCTCGAGGCCCTTTGTGAAAAGCGAGGACCCACTCGCGTTCTGTATCCACGAACCGGACGAAAGAACCGAGAGCTCTCAAGCGCGAGCGACGCGATTGCACACTTTCAGCGTTCGCTGCGGTTCGACCCATTAAGCTCGAAATCGAGTCGCCAAAATAGATCGGGCTCGCATCGATAATATTTTGCGGTCGCGTTTTCTCGCGCTTCTATCGCGAGTAGATCACGATGAACCAAGTTGGAGCGTGATCGGCGAACGATCGAAACGTTGGTAACAATTAAAACGCTGACGATATCTGAGAATATGTCGCCCCTCTTTCTTTCTTCAGAGCGAGACAAATTTTCCAAGGAGTCTTCGTGCAAGCAAATAGAACGGTACGACGGAGAAGAGCTTTGGGTGACGCAGAATTTGGAATTTAGGATTGTGCTCAAGTTTTCGCACGCGTGTGAAGCAACGAATTTCGCAAATACGATTCGTCAAACTGTAGCAAATTAGCACGGGTATCCAGTAAATTTGCAAAGCGATCGGTCTCTTTAAAAAGAAAAATTTCATACATAAACCTTCCAATTCGTATTTTCGACCAAACTTCTCTAACAAGTACATTAACGTTAATCGTATAAACAATATATTAACAGTTTTATCGTTACATTGGAAATTCGGTGGCTTAATAAATAACGACGAAATTAGAGCGACGAGCAGCAACGATTCGCAAATTCGCGATATAAATCTCTGCCCCCGGAAGTGGGTCACCATCGGTGTCAATTTATATTCTCGGACAAGGCAGCGCGATGGCCCGCGTGAGGTCACCTTTAATCGCGAATTATCGTCCGCTACAAGCGTGCTCGTTGTTCCATCGCGTGGTCCCACGTCGAAGGAGTTTAACGATCGTTCACGGTTCGCGATAAATCGTCGTTGTTAGCGACATCGCGAGCCGCTTTCCGAGGGAACCAAGCGTTTTGTTTTTTGTAACGATCGGGATCCTTGCACGAAAACCCACGGACCGAGGTTAACCGTTGCTGTAGATGCCAACGATTTCGTCATCCCGATACATCATACCCTCCCTATATCGACGCGAGTTCGCGTTAACAAATAAAACATCGATGATAGTCTATTTAGATAATATTCACGAATGAAAATAATCGCTAAAGAAAAACCAAGAACCACGTATGCAAAGCGAAGATAAGTGAATACATAAATACCTTTCGTCTCAATATACATTCACATCCACCTCGCATAATAAAGTGAAAACAATCAACGCGACGCGCACTCTCGTGACTCAGACCGACATTTTTCATTTCCGATCGAACAATGAACATCCGCCTCTAGTATCTCGCGTTTAAACAATTTCCGGGTTTGTTGCAAATTGTCCACAATGAAATATTATTTATGCAATCCTAGGCACATAGATTCTTTCAACGGAATACTTAATTCTATTGTGTTCCTTAAACATTCACAGAATATTCATTTAGCACGATACGATGATAATGAACGTTAATTAAATCGATTAATTAATGCGATAATCGTTGGGTTCATGCTGAACGTGACCTACTTTAAATCGAATAAATTTGGCAAATTGAACTTGTTGCAAACTTAATATATAATTGCGTACTATTTAGCTCAACCGTAGTTTAAGGTACTGCGATAAAATTGAATTAAAATCAAGAGATTAAATACACGCGTGAAAAAATATTTAAACTCTAACCTAAGTGATAAAGTGACCCATCTTTTACGCGAATAAGGTAACCAAATCTTTTATACGTAAAACAAAAGCGATATACATTTGTTAAGATACCGATTACTGATTTTCTCCGTTCTGCAAAAGTTTCCAACATAGCGAAATACGCTTACACGGATGCGTGCGCGCTCTTATCCGAGGATCATCGGAGCTCACGGTTTGCCAGTGAGATCAAACAAAGAGAAAAGAAAAAAGGGGAAACGTCGAGCGGTCGTCGCCAAACTCGTCTTCGCGGCATTATCGTCCCACTCGATCGACATTCCGCTTCGGTAATAACGATTATCACGATAATAATTAAGGATAATTGGAGCGGAGCCGGGCACGCGACCCTGCGCGACCAGGCAGATGCGACTGGCCGTTCTCGGCACGCTATAGCAGAGTGGAGGTGCAGCTGCACGTGCACATGCAGATGTCGATAGTGACAAATAGCGTACGGGGCAGATCCGTGGATATAGGCGTGATTTTCGATATAGAAATTGTGGAATAGCGCGTGAGGATGTAAAGTGGTTCATTTTCTGAACATTTTGCAAAGAAATTAGCTCAACGGACTCTGGCAAATCGATCTTCTTCGCCCGTATATTCATGGAAGATAAAATATATCGACAGTCGCGATCCAAGGAACGCGTCCCTGAAACGATAGAGGAATACAAATCGAGTTGAAAGAAAAATCGTCGTTTCTTCGATCGCGATGTTCGTCACCGTAAACGATTAACTCGCTGTTCTTTAATGGATGCGAAGCCGTCGTTAATTCGCAGGTGTCGCAGCTGCACGAGCGGCGTGCGCATGCATGCACTGCCACCGGCAAATTCGCGTGTCAACGTCGTTCGCTCGCAACGTGCACGCGTGTAGTAGCATAGATATCGTAAAGTGACATTTCCAACAGGGTTTAACGTCGTTCAGCTGAACGTCGTGGCGATTAATTGTCATTTCGTTTCGTACTTTCTCTTTCGTGCAAGCTGCGCGTAATCTTATTTGGGTTAAGCCGTAGGTGCAGGCTTGATCTTTCAATTTCGAACATTCGTCTTTTTCGTACTTAAAAGCGTGCCAATCGTTCGTGCGGTCTATAAGATTAACAAACCAAAACAATTTAGTACATAAAATAAACACGCGCGACGAAAGATACGTTGACGTTTATATCGTTTATATTTGCTGGAAATAGAACGGATCTTTCGATCTTCCTCGTATTTTAATAAATGTTTCTTGTAAAATTCACGATTAACCAATGAAATATTCATTTTGACGTCGAACGATAGAATTTTTTCGGTAAAAAAAATTTGTTCGGTAAAAGATGCAAAAATTATTTATTGAATGAATTCTCGTTTATCAATAAGATAAGTAAAGCACGTTATCCACGTCTGGTTAGAAGGATGATAAATCTTCGTGTTAAACGAATCTAAATAAAACGTGACGATGTAAGAAAAGTAGGATACATGTGAATTCCTTGCGCAATAAAATAACATCTTCCTGGCACGTTTTCTTAACCGTTTCCGTAATCTATGCTGTTAATGTTATAACCGAGTAATCAAAACGCAGTAATATTCGATGTCACTTGCGTAATTCATTTCTTGTTTGCATAGTAATTCAACACGTACTTATCGGTTTCGTTAATAATCGCGGCGCGCATTAAAAAACGATTACGTTGAACAAGAAACAAAGGTACGCGATAATACTGGAAAACTCGTTGGTGAACAGCCTAACGATTATCGTTACTATCGTTTTAAACAACCACGAACGAAAGAAATGTAGGTCATAAGTCAATGAAATCACGTCACGAGGAAAGACACGCTTATCAGACTCTTATTTCCCTATGCAGCGTTAATACCCTATGCTCGTTGAATTGCATATAACGTTAAAAATCCGGCATAGCATAATCGACAAACAAAGCTAGTACCGCGCTTCTATCGTCTCAAATGATTCTTTGAATCCGCATTCTAGTGCAATGAAAGACTTTTAATAACAGTAAGAGAAATGACTCTCTCTTGAATCGCTTTTCGAAAAAGTTAAAGGTTCCCACAAAACTATAATTCCTCTAAAAACGTACGAATAATCACGATCGTCCTTAAATTCCCTCTTTGCCCGAATCTATAGAAGATGCAACGATTCTCGTCGTTAGTATAACCAATTGTTGAGAGAACGCCGGTTACGTTGACAATTGTAATTAATTCAATGTCCGCGACACGAGCCAGTTCACCTTCGAGCCTTTCGTAATTAAGCGATACCGACGATAGTTTACTCCTTCTCTATTCTTACTAGGGTTCTTCATCACGGTAATTTCTTCTCCAAATGCCTAAACAGTAAGTCACCGTGACGTCACACGGTACGCGTGGGAGGTTGAGATCATCGACACTCGGGACTACGATGCTTTCCCGCGTCCACCTTCCAATATTTCTTTCTTTCCCTCTCGTTCACCGATATTTTTCCTACGGCGAACACCCTTGTATACCACACGGATTGTTACGAATTTGCACAGTGGGGAAACTGTTTACTGCGAGGATTTATGCGGTGGGACGATATATCGGTATTGCTTAGACTTAGACGGGAGTTTGTTACGCGCGAAGCGTGCGAATGGTGTTTTTTGATAATGAATTTTCTTCGTTCTTGGTTTTCCTTATCGAAAAATGACCTGTAGAAAGCGACTTTTTATATTCGTAAAGTGACATCTCGAACAAGGTGTTCGAATACAATGAAATCCACACGATCCATTCGAGTCTTCGGGTCAATGCAACGCTCTTTTATCTCGAAATTTGTTAAAATCGTATATTTTTCGATCTTGCTTGTTTTCGTACGTACTTGGTATTACTCTGAGCGGATAAACCGACGATAAAGTTACAAATCAACTTACGAAGAAGCGGAACTGTGCTTTCTATGAAGTAACTAGGCGAAGGAACGAAAAGATAAAAGGACGTTAATTGCTTGAAAAAGCAGCGAAAGATACCTCTAATCGTTAGGTTCATCGGCACAGCAAATTACCTTAGCCTTCTTTCCTTGTTTCGAGCATCGAACTTATTTCCCGGACAACGGTTCTTTCCAGTGCAAACAGTATCGACAAAACGATTCGATTTACTGCAATAATTAACGTAACGTCGTATCATAATGGCAATGAAATTACAAAGACCAGAAATCGAGGAACAAAAATCGCGATACAAAGAATACAAACGGTACTGTGTATGCACGTGTCTTTGAGACAGAGCACAAAAATACCGTGGCGTAATAAAACTTCGGCGACAGCATATTTAGAATTCCATTTTACTGACAAGCGTCGTAGGTCTGTTCGTGGAATGGGATCTTTGAACTCGTTCTGAGTAGGAAGAACGTTCATCGGAGTAGCGGGAGAAGCACTCCGTCGATATAAGCAGTTATACAAATACCCCACCACCGCAAACCACAGCTCACCTGATCCACTGACTCAATTACACCGAAACCATTTACGCTTAAAAACCTTGCAAAACTTTTCGTACGCGCGTCTGTATCACGCTTCAACGAAGCGATCGCAATTAATCATTAACCTATCGTTTTAATAATTATCAATTAAGAAAACAATAAAGCAATAGCAATACCCACGCTGTCGCGCGTGCAGGCAATAGCATAGGAATAAAAATGTACAATAAAAATGTACATCTATCTGCATAATATATATATATATATATGATACCTCTTTCACGAGACCAAGTCAGAATTCGAAATTCGAAAATTCAACGCCATATGTTTTCCACTCACCTAAAACAGAAATACAGAAGGTACATTTGGCGGCGCTGCTATTAGATTTAACACAGTCATAGGTCGTTGGCACCGAAGGGTAATAACCTCGCATAATGAAGTAATTAAGGAAAGACAGAGAGCTAGCTTGATACGAGAAGCATGGAAATGTCGCGAATTCTCGCGACAGCGTGCACGACTCTGCTTCAATTGCAGCGCTTTTTTCGAATTTCCGTTGGGAATAAACTCCTGTTTCGCAAATGATTACTATTACTATTATATCCACTTTGACGAAGAGTTTGAAACATCTCTCGAGTGAAAAGATAGTTACCTCTATACTAATTCCTAAAAAGGTTTCTTTGCGCAGAAAAGAAGTTGAAAATATCGACTGCGTTATAATAAGAATAACGAAACGAAATAAATACGCTCGAACAAACTACGTACGTAGACAAAATTATACATTAAAATCAGACGAAAGTATTTGCACTCCGTTAACGTTATCTTTTCGTTACGAGAGAATTTCTTCTTATCTCTACTTTCACTTACGACGGGACGCGACGTTTTTCCGTGTTTGATCGAGAAACGCAAATTTACTTTCACTTTTCCGTAGCGACGACAAATCGAAACCAGAGAAACAACAGAAAATTGAAAGACGCGGTACGAATTCGCGTACTTCCATCTCGCCTAAGGATCGTTTCGATAAGACTGATCGACTTATATTTCTACGTGGAGGGGGCGGAGTGTAAAAAGGTATACTTCAAGCTTAATCTCCTCCCTTTACGATCGATTAGCTTCTATTTCAAAGTAGAAATCTTATGGGGCGTGAAATTTCACGGTTCAGTGTGTTTTATATTAGGGTCCAGAGAGTAATCTAACTTGCGTCTCGATGCTCTTTTTATTGTTAGACTTGAATGCAATCGCGACGAATAACAAATATATTCGGACTAAGAAGCATAATAATTAGAATATCGGACGTATGTTTTTAGAAATCGTCGATTGTACTCTGAAAATATCAGCGATGGAAAGACCAAGAAAAGCAAATTTCGATCTTCCGCCACTCCCGACAGCTAGTGAGCTTTCTTGATAATTGCAAGTATCACCCTTACGAAATAAATCCCACGAACGTTATTTCGAATCATCGTATGTCATCTTAAGATCAAACAATCGAATATCCCGTCTCTGGCGATAGATTCACGCCCAGCACTCCGGAGGATCGAGCTCCAGATCCGTAATAACTATGACTAACGCAAAGCCCCGAAATCCTGGCCCTTATTCACCAGCTGATTCAGGGGACACCCTCCTCTTCCTCTCGGCGCCCACTCCAGCCACTCGGCTTTAATTATGTATTTCGTGGAGAAGGGGATCTTTTTCAGACTCGTTTCAGTATGTATGAGTCAACGTCTGCTTCGTTTATTTCCACCAGCAACATACACGTAAGTGAATGTTCTATTTCAGAAGTTCGGTGGAAAAATGGTACAAACGCGAGTACGTACAAAGCAATCGTGTCTCGGGTGTCGCGATAAATAAAAATATAGACACGTACGAAGAAATTTTTATTACAAAGTCCCTCAAAGGTATCTCGTACGATATCGTAACACGTTATCTACGAATCCCGATCTAAGACATCGATCGATGATTTAATTACTGACCTCGTTATATCTGACTCGCAATTATAGCAAAATTTTGCAATACGTTTTTCTGACGAATAAACGCAATTGAAAAAAGATGCTTTTATTATAGAGTAATGTCTTTTAACGTTTCGGACTATTTTTTAATGTTCGTCCTCGCGTAAAACGTAAGAAATTATCGATTTCGTTACTTGTACCACTTTTCTCCTTTATCGTCGAGTTCTTCGTGCGAGAATCATCCGAACCACTTCCTACTCGATTTTCACAAAAAATCGGACAAAGTTGTTTCCTCGGAATTTCATCACCACGCGCGCATTTTATCGCCATTTCTCGTTATCGATCATGGATACGAGACGACGGTCGTTTCCAGATATCTGTTTCACAAGGTGTTTCGATAACGCAATACCGGCCGAGTACCAAATGCTCGGAAATTGCTGGGAAACTTTCGAGCGACCGTTGTTCGAGCGGCAAAACCTTCGAACAGCCAGGCGGAAACGAGAGGATTGTTTTTATTGTTTGGCAAAAATTTCCTCGAGATAACGCTGCTTGAACGGGACAAGAAGAAAACTCCGTATAGTTCAAGTCGTAAAAGAAATGGTACGTTATCGGTGTTCGTTTGAATGGAGATGGGTCGACAAATATGTAAAAGAGTTTTACAGAGACTTGTTTTCTCACTGTAAGCGTTCATTCATTTTCAATATCGCACATAGATACCATGTTCCTGCTAATAGCGATCGCATATAGGGAAAAATTTCGTTAATTTTATTACTTGATATTCCGACTCTTATTTCATCGTACGCGTTGTTCAATATGCCACGGAGCCCGGAATTGAACGTTTCTCGATAAAGTACGTATACCTACGATACTTTATACTATCACCATATACCCATGCCACTACTACCCATAGCTGCGATTAACGATCGATGACTCACTGCTAGATATCCGTAATGCAACGAGATTTTTCCACCATGCTGTATCACGAGGTACACGTTTATCCGCTTCTTTGTCTGCACGTTTCGAAACTCGTATCAGGAAGGTAAGCTCTGCGAACGATTAATGCACCAAATATGATTAATTATATAAAGTACTTGTAAGATTTTCTACGTTATCTCAGAGACAGAGGACATCGAAGGAGAAAACCGATCGAACTTTATACAGCGTAGATAAGAATCGAGAACCGTGAGAAATTAGCAGAGAAAAAACCAATCGTTTGACCGACATTTCTTCCAAGTTCGGACAGTTTAAATCGTCTTGCGTTACAAGAAACTGCAAAATAGAACTACGCACATGGAAACATGTTACACGCGAGAAATTTCCGTAAACGACAAAAGGAGAAGCCTCGTTGATCGTCGTTAATGCGTCGGAAAGCGTGGAAATGGCAAAAAATAATACCTACTATCGCTATAAAAGTTCGATTAAATCTCTCGCAAGTGGTACACGATATCATCTGACAGAGATAATTACGTATTATTTACATCAGGGATCGGAGTCGCAAGTAACGCGTTCGCAAAACAGAAATTGTTGATCAAACACACAGACGTCCATCGGACTACTTTCTCGCGCGACATCGTCGATTTTTCCAACTATCGTTCATTTCTCCTATCCATCCATTCCTCTAACCCCGTAACCGCGCTAATTATCTCCTTCGACCGATCTTCATAGACTGTAGGCCGATTCGTCGTTAATTCATCTGTCCGATTAGCATAGATAGGCGAGAGTACGTTCCGAAGTGATTATAATTTTCTGGGCCACGCGTCGATCCACTTTCCCGAGGCCACGGTTTTCAGCGTTTTACGCGCAAGGGGGAAACGATAATCTAGCCGGCGTGTATTTGCATTATTCATCGGACTCGTAACGTTCACGCGTGGCTTTTGCCACGCTCCGACCGGATGTCCCAGTTCTGATGCAGCGCGACTGCATAGAGCCAATTCTATATCACAAGCGTGCATCATTCGCGGTGTTAAAGATACAAGAAGGTTTATCAACTTTGATACTTGCTATTCGCCTTTGTCCCTTTCTTCTTCGCGTTTTATCCCTCTTTGTTGTATGATTTTTATAATTGTATTATTATTTTTTATTATTTTAGTTACGGTTTGCCCATTGATTTATTCGTTCGGTTAAAATATGGCGGATAATCTCAACTACTCTTAGCGAGAGGAGGAAATATCGGTCGATCGAAGCATTTCGAAATAAGGAAGAGTTAAACGAGGAAACTCGCAACCCTCGTAAAACATTGTATCGACGCAACCAATTCGATCACCTCTATCTTCACCCATCTCTTCCTACCTCTGCCGTTCGAAGGCCTCTACTAGGAAAATCTTCGTGTAAAGTTCTATTACAAGGAACACGAAAATCACATTTAACCTGCTAATCCCTCGAGCGCTTTGCTCTCCAAAATCCGGGATCCGTACCGCACACAGTTAGCCCCGGCGAGTAGCGTCTACACCTAGACCAACTTTCCGCAGTCGGAACAACGGGAGATCGGTTTCCGGTTTGCTCGAAGAAAAACGAACGGGCAGGCTCGTTAATCCCCTGGAGGAGGATGACGAGGCAACAGAGTTCACGAGACTCGTAGTAAACGTGACTCATCCTCGTACTCCGAAGAAGAAGAAGAAGAAGAAGAAGAAGAAGAAGAAGAAGTTGGCGACGAATTGGAACGGCACGGACTTGCGACGATTTGGCGGGAGACCACGAGTGTGGCGTGAGTAAACTCGTCGAACGAGGCTCGATCCTTTAGGCTGCGAAGCATCGGCAAACGTCACGTTTAAAGAACTCGATCGACTCGATGTGAAAAGTTTACGTGTAACGGGGCCGGGGACTCGTTGCGCAACGGACTCGGCGCGATCGATCGTTCAAATAAAACAGGGTGTCTCGCGATGTGTTCTGTCTCGCGTAGTTCGCTCTCTCAGACAGTTGAGTAATAATAACTGGACGGCCGATAATTTTGTAACCATTTACGATATATGTATCGAGCGACAAACATCAACGTGTCTATCGAGCTGAATCCGAGCGAAGAAGGCTTTGGTACTTCGGTTGCATAAACTTTGCGAGCGCGATACGAGCAGCAAAAGGGTGCGTGAACCGACAGGGATACGGCGATAGTGTTTCCACGTAGGTAAACAAGCGATCGACAAAAGTATAGGGGAAAAAAGGGCATGCAACTTCGATGCAGGCCACAGGATCCTCTCGAGGGGTGTCACGGGATAGCCAATATGTATCATAAACTAGCTTTTAAAGGGATCACCAGGCGGCCGGGGTGGGGCCCCGTATTTGGCACAAAGGGCACATTTCTGTGGATTAAGGGGCCGCTTTGTGCCATTCGTTGTTACCAAAAGCAGATTTAAATAACTATCTGGTGGCTGGTATACGTGTACGGGCTCGATAAACGATCTACGTTGTCAATGTACGTACATATTTTCTATCAGATGACGATAAAGGATGATCCTTATCACGAAACGTAATGAAAGGAAAAAGGTTGCGGGCAGCGACCGGTGCTCTCGGGGTTAAGCTGCCATTATAGCGAATATCTCTCTAATTTATCGAATTTAGATCTAACGCCGTGAACACCTTTGGTTAAGTCAATTCTGAGCCAGCTTTTAAAGCCGGTTCTTTTGGAGCGTTAAAAGGCAGTGTCGTGACGTTAGTTGTTAATGGGAATGGAAAGTTATTTCAACGAATTAAGAATATAAAAGTAATCGGTCATAGAATCGAGGATCGGAGAATGACGAGTCGGCTTGCTATTTTAGCAAAACCGTGACGGCGCGACGGATTCGAGGAATCTCTCGCGCTGGTATTTCGATCGCGTTTAGCTCGTGAAAAGAGAAACTCGTTTAGTATGATAAAACGTATCCTTAGAAAAGGAAAATGTCGCGAGTCGCATTCAGATGGAAGCCCGTTACGTTGGCAAGGAGCAACGAACTTGCGATTAATTATTCGCGTCGATCGTCAACGTCCGGTCTGGCGTACAATGTGATAACGTAATAACGCAATTAATTTCGCGGTTGTGATCGATCAACGCGTCATACTTTCTAGTACTACGTCAGCCACGACACGCGATCAGGAGCTTTTGTCTCTGAGTCATTTCGATCAAGGACCAACGATCTGTGTACGCGCGCTGATAAAACGTTTCGGAGAACTGTTCCAAGTTTAAGCATCTGGTTGTCATACGATCGAATATTTAATGAACTCGCGTATTAAATTTAATCTCTGAGAAAGATCCGAACAAGTATTTCACAACAGTATGTACGTAAAGGAAAGAAAGATATATCGTGAAATTGAAACCAAAGTACAGGTTGTTAAAATTTCTCTCGCACATCGTCGAATTCTTCTTCGCGATTAGGCGGATATGCAGATTCTCGCAGATGTACATACGCGCAAGTCCACGCTCAATTCCGCGTAGCCTCGCGGCGGCAAATTGCCGACTCAATTGATCCCGTCCTCGACGCGGTGGTCAGACTTAACGACTGCTGACTGCAGGAGGCCACGTGTAGCGTCACTTTTCCGACTGCTCTGCTCGCGATTCGACGTCTGATGTCACTTCCGGCAGCTCGACTCGATAAAATCGAGGAAGTTTCACGATACGTGGGCGTAATCGAACCCGACCTCCCGTTGTATCCATCGAGCGTGCAAATGGGTTCATTCGGGTTGTATTAGGTACATATGTTAATCATAAGCATTGCAAGAAGAGTGTGTTGCTACAGGGGTTAATCGTGACTTGCCGAATCATCGATATCTCCATCGAACTATATAATTCGCGTGTCTACGTGACGAGATCAACGGAAAAATTCAAAAACTACCACGAGCTCACCGACCCACCGATCTTGCATATTCGTTTCAAAGCACGAATCCTACCTACATGATTTATGCAACCATAGAGGC
Source organism: Bombus pyrosoma (assembly GCF_014825855.1). Classification (NCBI taxonomy): domain Eukaryota; kingdom Metazoa; phylum Arthropoda; class Insecta; order Hymenoptera; family Apidae; genus Bombus; species Bombus pyrosoma. Next base: position 677,659 of record NC_057772.1, on the reverse strand, counting down.
GCAAGAAAATTCGAACCGTGCGTTCCTACGTTTGTGTATTTAAGACCTGGACCCTTCGCCGAAAGCCCATTCGTCTTCGAGAGCGAAAAAGGTCCACCGAGGCCACGTTCAAGCACGGCTACCGCCATTTTCCTTCTTCTTCCATGACAACGATGCGTTACGACGAAGAAATCGCGTTTTGTTCTCGCAAAGGCAGATGCACGTTCGATGCAACAGGTCGTAATTCGTATTATGTAGTACATTAATTAGCGTGGCGCTGTTTGGAGCAGAGGTATGGGGTTGGAACATGGAAGAATCGCTGGATAGGGTAAAAAGAGGGTACGTAAAATGGATCTTAGGTTTAGACAGGACAACACCAAACTACACACTGACAGAAGAATGCAAGATAGAGGAAATCAAGGTAAAAGCGTTAAAAAGAGCAGTAAGGTACGAGGAAAGAACTCTAGAATCGGTAAAGGAGCTGGTAAAAGAGTGTATAAAGGAGAGAGAGAGAAACTGGGGAAATGGACAGGAAGGGAAAAGAGCAAGAAAGAGAAAGAAGGAACTAGAAGAGGTGAGAAACGGAGAGACACAAAGGGAAGCAGGAGGGGAGCAAGTAAGTTGGACTGGAGACCAAATTGTAGAAGAAAGAAGGAAGAGAGAAACAGAAGAGAGGAGGAAAAGGATAAGGGAATCCAAATACAACAGGTACTACAGGAACATAACCAAAGATGAGATGCCAAAGTACTTGGAAGGGAGGATGAAGTGGAAGGACAGAAAAATCATAGCCAGATTCAGGTGTGGAAACGAGACCAAAGCGAAAGAACATTGGAAAGAGGAGGAAGAAAGAAGGTGCAGATTATGTGGATGGGAAGAAGAGGACCTGAGACATGTACTAGAAGAATGTGAAATAACAGGAGNCAGCAAAGGAAATGGAAAAAATATTGAATGGGATTGGGGAAGGACTAATGGGCCTGAGAGCCATAATAGAGAAAAGGAGGGTAAAGGCAATACAATAAGGGGTGGAAGGACAGGAAGGTAGCACAGCCTCCTGGCAAAAAGACCAAAGTGGCAATAGTGTGTAGGCTTAAGTTGCAATAATTCGTAGGCATAAGTTGAAATAGATCGTAAGCATTAGTGTTAGATTAGAGGTAAGAAGGCGATTAGTGCAATAAAGAGCTGTAAAGAAAGCTGAAAGTTCGTCCAAAGCCGAGAGGCACGGACTAAATAAATAATAATAATAGTACATTAATTTGGAAAACGGAGGTAAACGGACGAACCACTTTGAAGAGCGTGATTTACAGAGAGCTGTATTTGGCGATTTTTCAGTGATCCGTTTTCATCGCTGTCACTCGAATTTGAACGTCTTTTATTCGTCGCAATGTCGTGAATCGCAGTGTTGTTTGAATAGAAGACATTCGCCGTTGCAGGTATATCTCAGATTTGAGTCATATTTTTACCACATATGTAAAATACATCAAACTTTTAGCCACAGCGTTAACTTACACTCCTACGCGACTGTATGTACGTGTCATCGCATATTGCATCACCTAAATTATATTGCAAGCGAAATATTTTTCGACGAAAGAAAGTATTTAATAAATTAGAACACATGATAAATATTCGAATATTTGATTTAGGAGTCGATTTTTTTCTATGCTCTTCTACGTTATTTGACATAAATTTCACGTGAATAAAACGGAGCTATACGAATAAACTTGTACTGGTGCAAAAATCTAATTTATTTTAACGAGACGCTTTAATTACGGTTATTATATAGTTATTACGTTGGAAAAGTATTATTCTGCCTAGTTCGCCGATATAACTTGCGATAGAAAATATTGTTCCATTATTTAGCTGATACAAGTAATATGATTTACGACAGAACCATATTTATGCTCCGTTATAAATACACATTTTTATATTACATTGCTTTTAAATACCTAATTAACGCTGCCCAATTAAGGTTTAATTAACGGTCGTACCGAAATACGAGATAGTGGTTTTCCCCTTCATTTTCTTCCTGCTTAGTGCAAACGCTCTTTTATGAAATTCCCGATGTCGGTATACTTTATGCATGCCTGGTCTTTCAACAATGCCATGAAAACACAATGGAAAAAAATAAATTCAGTATTAGTGCCTTTTCTTATAAACGTTCCAACGCCTTTACGCCTCATAAAGCCACGCCTTGTTCTCTGAACGAATTCAAGAAGCTTTTGTACGCTCTTTCAGCTCTCCACTCGATCGATCATTTCAAATGTAAAGTACGGGGCTATGTATTCTTAAAAACGTATTACGCGTCTATCTTTTGTATTTTGTTAACTTTCGATTCCTCGCGAATCGTTTGTTTTACCTTTCTCCGTAAAATCGTGGCTAACGGTTATCGTTCCAACATGGACGACCAACGATTTTGATAAACTGCTTATCGTCATGGTGTAATCGCCGCTACATCGTACGTAAACCGTAAGCACGCAAAAGTTTTCCTCCTAGAAAAGTTCCTTTCTAGCAGGGCACACCTACTTTCCTCTGCGACTGGATATCGGCGAGTCGCGTTTACTTTTCCTCTAACTAACTTCGAGATGCGGTAACCTCCGAACATTGGTAGAAAACGCGATAAGAAAGAAATTTCATGGCAGAGATGAAATGTAAATATCGAAACTGGGTCGCCGCGTCGTTACGATGCATAAAAAGTGGCCATAAAAATAGCTGTTTCTAGAAAAAGAGGATCGAGAGAAAAATCTGTATGAAACATTCCTGCTGACTGACGAGGCAAGATCCTCGATCCGGAGATTCCGAAAGTTATGAAACATCGAGGATGTGTACAGCATACGTAGGATACGTATAACGCGATCTTTTTCCGCTGGTTAGATTCAAAGCAAGGGGATAAAATTGATGCCTAAGAACTCGGCTATTTTTCAATTTCATGCCGTAGCTTATAATCGCTAAGAGATAGAAGACAAATTTTCGGACAAAAGTTACTTCTTCCAATTAGAACTGTCATTTGGTGAAAGATTCGTCGATCGTTTATATAGTTAGAAAAAAAGCAATAAACAAATATTAATAATTTTTTCACGTGAAATCCTAATCGGCGATTTAAATACAGCAACAAGATTCTAACTATGTAACTAACCATAGAAACCATTGATAAATCTTTTACCAAATGACAGTCCTAATTAAAAGAAGTAACTTGCGGTTGAAAACTTTTTCTCTATCTCTTAAAGTTTACGAGTTACGGCATAAAATCCAAATATAGCCATATTTTCAGGGAACAATTTTAGTGCCTAGGATCGAATTTGGCTATCGGGAGAAGACTGCGTTATACACGCCTACATATGGGTCAGATATCCTTGAAGTTTCATAATTTTCTGATTTTCCGAGTTAGGGATCTTCCCTTGTGACCGATAAGATCACGCCACAGCGAAGAAACGCGTTTTACACGGTGAAAGCCAGCAGAGAAAAACGATGGAAAAGGCTAAAATAAACGGGCTCTTCCACTTGGAACTGCTTTAAATATCGTTTGCTAAACGTCGCTGCTGTACGTTCTCACGCATAATGTCCCGGCAAAATGAAACAAGTCCATTCACTTCATAATTGCAATTGCGCTTGGTAGCGTGCAGCTCCGCGTTGTTGCAGAACAAACAATTTTACGCGAGAAAACGCAGGACTCTCTCGAGAAATTCCTAATAATGTACGGTTATTTATTAATACGAGAATAAAACGAACGAGATTACACGTTGTTTTGCACATTGAACTTTTTAAATTTCATAACACTTTCTCGTTCTGTCGCTTTGTTCGAGTTTGTATTTTATAATTAGATTACATTTGCTGATTGTATTTTTTTCGTAGAAATTTCAAACGACTTTCTCTTTTACTTATCAAACTAAAGTAGAGTTTTCGTTTTTTCGTTCAAAAGCTATAGCTAATCGCAATATCAGAGATGATCTGTATCAGCGAGTGAAATTTCACTCCAACGTATTTTCTAATTATTTCTGACTATAATTTATAGACACGTGATAGCCTTATATATGCATGTAACTTGTTTTAACAGTAATTTTAACACGAACATCCAGCGACAGTCTAAAATAAGCGATCCAAGGAGAAACTTCTATAATCGTACAAATCTTGGCGAAAAAAACAATAAAAAATTTCAAAATAAATTGGAAGCTTTAATTCCGGATAGATGGCGAAGAAGAGGAAATGAAAACAGCTGAGGAAAGGCACGCATCTGTTCGGACATACGCAACGCATAACAATCAGCAAGACGATTAAACGTCGAAACGTACGCCGTTGTTTGCTTTCTGTTCAATTTCGATTCGAATCTAACGATCGACGAAGGATCTAATTTCTGTTGAAAAACTGATCGTGAGAAAGCGAGGCCCAGCCTTCTGGCTCTCTGTTTTAAGCATTGAATCGAGCTATGCTGTGAAATTCGCTGGGAATGAATTTCCGGCGTATTCTCACGTTCGACCATTCGCGGAAGGACACGATTTCCTGCTCGCGGATTCGATCCATTCTATCTGGAGGAGCGCAAAGGATGTCGCGCTATCATGGTTACGTTTGCGAATAGGATTATCATGAAAATGATAAACAAATCCTATCGAGTGATAACTGGAAATGTTGGCTTTTTAGATAGGGTTGCTTTCGAGGAATCGTTTTGCTTCCTTTCCAATGACTGTACAGTTTTCCTTACTAATGGGTAAAAACGCAAGTGGAGAGTGCCAGTTGCGACACACGAACGCGTATGATTTACCAGACGCGCTGGAAATTGCTTTGCTATTGTACGACAAAATTTTCTATTCTTGGTCTGCCAATTATACAAAAAATTATAAAAAATAATACATAGGTCCATGTACTTATTGGCTATTCATCGACAAATAGAAACCCTTCGCTTCCTTTATTATGATAATCGTCGAAGCTACTCCACCACATCGTTTCTTTCGTGTATATAATCGATTGGAAAATACGAGAAACAACGGTCGATATTTCGCGACAAGCTACCAACGAAACGAAACGAAACGAAACGAAACGAAACGAAAAGAATGAAATGGAATCGAATCGAATGGAATCCGCGGTGAACATTCAGCATTGGTGAAAATCACGCGCGGTGACTCACATTCCCGCTTTATTTTCAAACATTGTGGTGTGTAACTTGGAGCGCGTTAAGCACGATCGGCCACAATTAAGTAACAAGCACGGCCGTTTCGAAATCATTTCATAACGAGACCTAGATTCGACCGCTCGGCCTGAAATTCGTTTCACTTACTCTCTCGAGTGCATACGTTCCATCCACTCTGCATCGAGCATTCGCGATTAGAGCACAATTACTAACAAAGAAACGGGATTCTGATGTCATTTCGCGTTATTGCCGCTATAATGTCACGCAGCTCGTTATCAGTGTAGTAGGTCTGATCGCACCGAATGCTATCCTATTCGGCTGAATTGGGTTTAGCAGCTTTCAGCAGTAAACGTACTCCCGTAGCCTCGTTACTTGCTCGATCCCGTTATTACTTTTCCCTCTCAGCTATTTCGTTTTACGAGAACGAGCGTATTTAGATGTGTGTGAATGTGTAACTCGATACAAATTGAATGATACGTAGGTAGTTTTTTAACCGCTGTGAATGACTCGTTCAAACGTTATAAAATCATTTATCCTTTGTTTGATAAAAATTTGACTATACATATATCGTTGTTAATTCTTTCTTATTATTTATAACTTATAATAATTTCTTCTTAGCATCGTATCATTAATCGCGGAATATATTTGAACAAAACAAGTGAAATAATACATACGTACAGGTACATACACGATAATCGATACTCGTCAATTTTACGATTACTCTCTATCACGGCTATTCGAACCTATCAAATACATTGCTCGCGCCAATTCAAGCAACTCAAAGTCTTCGATCGAATTAACGTTGAACCTTTCGTTACGTGCGTAAACTATTAATTGCGCGAACAACTCAAATTTATAGAACCTAATAGATTCTCTATTATAAAATAACCTCGCTTATGTCGTGCTCAGCGTTCCCTAGAAATCCATCGATCCTTTCTGCAACGAAGAATAATTAAGCCTCGGAATAAAAGGTGAAACACGAACGACGTCGAGGTCCCTGAAATATTCATACGAACGGTACTTATATCCTCTTTCAAACAGCACGTATAGGTACGTACGTCGAATCATCGCGACGAGCACACCAATGACGTGGACCCTACACACTCGTTCGTCGTGATCCATCCTCGACATCGTCATTGTTCGTGGACGATCAGTCAGAAATTGAAAAAAAAAAAAAAGAAAAAAAATGCAGGAGAAAGCCAAGAAAAAAAAAATCGTGGACGAGGGAAGGAAAAAAGGCCGAATAGAAATCAGAACGGAAAAAGCAACGATTTTTGTAACGCCGTGACTCGTGATGAAGCTACGAACCGTGATGTCATCGCGATTTTTCACAGTGAAAGGGGAGCAAGATACGAAATGAGAGAGAATGCGAGACATCGAGGTCGATCCATTAAACACTCGTTTGCAGAGTGCAGTTCCGGGTGCCGGAGGGGGTTCCGCGTTTCATGGAAACGTGAAAACGAAGCGTGAAAAATCGAATTCGCACGACGACGCGCTACAAAGGAGATCAAGAGAAAGAAAGGGAGAGGGAGAGAGAGAGGCGACGAGAATCAGGACAGATAAACGACTCTATTACGATCGAGCATAAGTTATCTGTCGCGATACTGGCGCAATATGGCCCGAAAAAACAGTATCGAACGATATCGAGTGGCGACCTTATGTCGCTTTTTACAGAAAATCCGTATTTGTCCTGTGCCTAACGATCGAGTTCTTGCGATGCATAGAATTACGTTAGAATATGGTACAAAGGAATTTGTTCGAATGCAAATATGTACAGTCCGAGTACGTGCATGTTTCGTGCATGTTTTTACGTACAGAGATATCTACTGCGACTATCGGAGATACGTGGAAAGCGTTTGCCGAGAGAGAAAATACAACGTTAGCTTGTCAAACATTTTGTTGCGAAGATAAACCGTATGCGAATGAAAGATTTTAATCGTCTACTTTTCCAGAGTTCTTGAAATTCTGAATTCTTTTCATTTCAGATATTTATACATAATTGTTTCCATGGAAAGTTTAATTTTATCATGCAGCCTCGAATCTTTCAAACAAGAGTATATTTTTCAAATCCGATGATAATCACCGAGCTTTCATTTCGAGTTACTTTAATCTGAAATTTCGATCGTTCAAAATGTGATTGTATCTCGTTCAGAAAAGTAATAATATCGAGATTTCATTTTGAGTAAAGTTTGTTGCACGCCGAGATTTAAATAACAGTTTTTAACAACTACGTTAAATCACTTTCGCTTCTTATTGGCGGCGCGTTTTAAGGCACGCACCTAACAAATAATGCGTGTAAAACGTATTTCCGATTAACCAGTTATCACATCGAATCAGATATCGGGCTATTGCATCATAAATTGTAAATACTGATTCATGCCGGTGCTTGTTGCGAGTATTCGGATAGATATACATCTAAGATATCACCGATTTTCCTTACAGTCTTGCCTTATTGATTTCCTTGCTTCGTGCTCCGTGCGCTCTCTCTTTTAACATAAGAATCTGTTTTAGACAGAATATTCGATAGATATATTCATGCATTTCATATCGTTGTAGCCTCCATACTTTTTATCTCGTAAAAAAGATGTTTACAAGCATTTACGGTAAATCGTAAGAAAGTTTGAAAAAAACGTAACGTTGCAAATTTTATTGAAAATTTTAAATTCTATACAGTATCCAGATATCGTATTATCGCGATAATTTAAATTGTTTTCGCTGTTTGATATATTAAAAGAATAGGCACAGCTAAATATTCGAATGCTTCCTAGTCTCGCTATTCAACTTGTCGCCTGTTATCGAAGAGACGAGCAACGAGTTCAATTTGGAAGGTCGTCGCGAGGAAATCTAGCAAAGAGAAGCACAATCGTGCCAACCTTATTCCTTCAGCCAACCTACCAACTACCCAAATAACTCTCTGGCTCTTTTGACCTGGCTTGAAAGGCAGGTGGCTGAAACAGGCTACCGCATAAGTAGGTCTTGCGTATTCGTATTCGTATTCGTATCGTGAGTTCCCGGCAAATACGAACCCTTTGAAAATACCACTTAAACCGAGTCTATTTAAAACGAATCTAAGCAAATTTAAGCTACAGTCAGACTCAACTTCTATTTAAATTCGACGTCGCTTCGATGTACGCGAAATATTTTACAGCTATTTTACCTACTAGTTATAGGTACTACTATAGTACATATGCTTCATCGACTGAAAATAGAGATGGTAAAGCACCGGCGTAGTAACTACGTAGCTAAAATGACGTGATTTTCTTTGAGAAAATAAGCGACAGGGCTTGGATCGCGGTTCGTGATCGTTCGCCCTTAATTAAGGTAATCCTCTCGGCGGGCGAACGCGAAATAAAAAAGCTCGCGTACGCTCACCGAGCAATTTCTGGCCAACTAACGGGACTCGCGAATTCGTCGCTGGAATCGCGAATTTCAATCGCTTCCTCAACTTGATTTACGAGAGCATCCCTCGTACCCTGTAGCCCTTTTGTTCGACGTCGCTCGACCACGATTTCGTCCAACCTCCTCTTCTGGATCTATATACTTTCAGATAGTCGTGGAAAGCTTTTCGTCGACTCTGGCATCAGCGAATTCGACGAGGCACACAAATTTTGACCGATTCCAGAATAGCTTAAATTACGTGGAACTGGATAAAATACTTTGCTATATTTCACGTATGTCAGGCGTATCGCGCTACGTATGTATCCCCTTTTTAAAAAAGCTCGATTGTGCACGATTCAACCGACGAAGATTATATCGAAAATAGCATCTTTACGATACTTTTAGACAAACGATTCTATTAGCTGATCGTAAGTTTAACGACAAAAAACAACTTCACTTTCGAAAGAAACTAGCAATCAAAATTTCCTCAAATTCTGCAACTCGCTCGCTCGACCGAATGACAAACAGATCGATACTCAAATTTATCAAGATATTTGTAAAGAGCGCATTTTTCTTTTTTAGCAACGTTCGCCATAAATTCGGCATAAATTGGTTCTCATTCGCGTCCGGATGCAAATAATTAACGCTGATTACACGCTCGGCCAGTAAATTCGGACGAGTATCTAACGATTCTTTGGTCGATCTCACTTGGCCGATCGAAATAAATTCAAACGTATATTCGAAGCGTATCCGAGGACTCGAATCGTCGAAACGCAACTTTCGAAGAACTCAAACCGCGAGCAAACGTTACGAAGCGCGCGCATTAAACGCACCTAACCCAAACCTAACTATGTCATCGTTCTTTCTCGTCGAACCTAAAGAACAACTATGCTACGGAATCTAGTCGTGGAAAAAAAATTTCGTTCTCCATCGGCGTCACGTCGAGCCACGCTGCCCATCGTGATTACAAAGTACACAACGCGCGCACGCCTACCTGAATGTATCCCAGCGTCCGCGTCGGCGTCCTCGAACACGGACGACTCGGTACCCTCGTCGTTATCCGCGACAGAATCGTCCGGCGCCTCGTCTTCCTTCGATTTCTCGGTGTTCGACCGGTGATTCTCTCCCCTGGCTGGCGTCACGACGCAACACGGATTGTCTACCGATGCGTGCCTGCCAGTCGCCTTCACCAACGTACTCGTACTCCTGGCTAACTTCGTGCTGTGTGTTCTACGTATCAACAAATTGGTGAACGTCGTACTGCCATTCTGCTTGGTTCTCGTCTCCGTACTAATTTTACCAGCGCTGTTCGACTTCGAATCGTGATTCTTCGAGTTCGTCCGCTTATCCGCATCCAGCTTCTTCCTCGAGTCCTCGTCTTCCACTTCGAAGCACGCTATGGTATTGTTTAAACGGCTGTCCTTTCTGTTCGTATCCTTTCGACCGGTGAATCGACTGTGAAACCTCTCGATGGTTTTGAACGATCTGGTCCTTTCCACCTTCTTTCTCTGTTCGGTGCTATTTGTCACCTGCTCTCCCTTTGGAGTCTCAAATATCTTTGTCAAAGACTGCACTTTACCTCTGGACTCGGGGAATGACTCCTCCGTACGTTTTGAATTCGACAAGGAGTCATCCTTGTTGCTCAAAGTACGGGTTAAAACGACGTTTGGCACCGTTTTCGAGTTACTTATGGGAAACGTGTTACTGACGAACTTGTCCGACTCGGTGGTGATCGTTTTTGGGATCTTCGAGGGTTGTCGGGCATCGGTATCCAAAGATACGTAGAAGGTCGACCTTCGTTTCGGCGAACCTTCGGTGTTCTCTGCGTTCAACATGTCTCCGGATGTGACTAGTTCACATGTCACGACTCACGGTTTCTTTTCTTCGCTTTGATTTACTGTAACTCGACGACCGTTCCATAAAATCGATTCACATTAGTCGTACGAATAGATGCGTTGATCGGTTCGAAACAGAAGTTACGTAATTAGGGCGCGTCTTTAAGTCGCATCGAATCGTTAAAGACGTCACACGTTCACCATTCCACCAGTTCCGCGAGAAAAGTTTACGCGAATACACCATACGTTTCTCACCATCGCGGCATTGGTCCGAGAGAGTTCACTGAAATTCACCTTATGTTTCCGTCTTCACACCCTACTCGTTAGAAAGAGAAGGAGCGAGAGAGAGAGAGAGTGGGTGGGAGGAGGGAGAGTGGTAAGGGAGGAAGAGAGAGAGAGAGAGATTTCGAAGGACCGAGAAAACGCGTACTGCGGTCGAGGGCTCACGAATTTCTCGCTCCGAACGATGCCACTAAATATAGATGGAGCGACGTATCGCGCCGCTCGCAGGAGCACGTGTATCGAGAAAAACAAATACAGCGGTCACCCTCGTTGCGTACACGGACAGAGATAATGCCAAGCGTTGAACTGTGTACAGCGTTTTTACTATCGACCAATGTTTTCGCTCGACTATCGTCGCCGGTGACTCTTGTCCTTCGGCGCCCGGTTCGTGGAATCTCTGACATACAACCGATCATTACACGGTCGATCCACAAATTTGAAGATTATGGACAGATATTTACGACAAGCTTCCCTGTTGGCACGTTTTAATCAACGGTGCAGCGTTTCCTACGCGCACTCGTTTTCTCTCGATCGACGATAATCGACAACGGTACACGAGTATCCTATGTACGGCCAGCACGTCACGACAGTTCGCACAACGCGATGTATAAGACGTACGTTGTCAGAGACAGGCGAAACGGTTCCGAGAATGTACGGAATACCGGTTGACACGTACGTGCACGATCACCGACAGACTCACCATGCGTTTCAAAATGAATCGCGCGATAAAAGAACAGACCCCAAATGAGAACAGCGTTTTGTTCCGTGCACGGGAATGTCGAACGCGATTGCCTGGATAGAAAGGACTTGAAGTGGTCGACCGGGCACGAGGTATATACGAAGAAAAGTAAAAGGATCTGAGTCACGACTTCGAGATCGGGTTCGCTCGTGGTCCGGCGTGGCCGTCATCGCGTTCGAGGAATGCGCGCCAACTGTCGAGATGAGCACGGCGGCATCTCTCGTTTCTCTTCTCAAGGACAGGCGCATCAACCACTGTTTTCCGAGCGACACACAAAATCGACAACGGTTTACGACGAACGAAACGGATGAACGCGAGCGGAGCAACGTCGCACGATCGTCCGTACGGCAGACGGCTTCACGACTATCTGTTCGAGCTTCTAGCGAAACCGAACGTAACATGCAGCGCCTCTGGCGGCCGTACCGAGCAAACACTAGAGACAACTCGTTGCCGCACCGCGCCGCGCTACGCCGCGCGTCGTGCTCGTAGGCTCGAGCGTAAGGATAGGCATGGGATAGGATCAACCGTGTCCAGAATGGCATTCACGGCGTTCTTTCTTTATATATATTATATTCTGGTGTTAATTACGATGTTATTTACGATATTGTATAAATGAATTGTACCGATTCTTTTCGGCCGTTTTGCATAGCTAATATGGAAAGAATCTTCGAGTATACGATTAGCGAGATTCTTTCACGGTACTAATTAGAGACGTGGGAATATTAAAAGGTACAGTAGATAAGATAACCGAATGCTGGGCCGCTCGATGGCGGATTGAAAGTGACCGCGCGAGATCCAGCGAGGGAGTGCAGACTTTTATGATTAACCTTTCACTGATAGCACGAGTATTTTTATGTACAATCGCAGTAGAGTCGATTCCATCGAGAAATACTCGTACAACGTACGTATATCGTACGTTTCGCGTGCAATTATCTGTTACATCGGTTGTATGCTCGCATTAATGGTAATTCATTATGAAACGTTAAACCGTTTGATTACGCTGACACAAAACGATTAACGCGATTAATTAAATCTTGAAATTCTTTAAAATATTTTGTTGTTATTAAAACGTAGGTGTAGAACATGACAGTAGGATTAATTAACCGCGCATACATATCGATGTGTACATGCACGCAAAGTATTAAATCGTTTCCGATAGAAGAAATTTTCTTCTTTGTCATTTCAATTTTTATGATCTGCTTTAAGGTAATACGATTAATTTAAGACCAAAATTTTACCCGAGAAAAATCTGACGATGCTCCGGAAATAAAAAGCAAAAGTGACAAATACGTAGGTACGTATCGTACATACATACGTAGATGGATGTAGATCTACAGACTTATATAGTCTACAAAGCGAAATTCATTATTTTTGTGTTTTCAATTTCACATTTGGTAATCACAGACGTTCAACGAAATAACATGTAGCCGCTAAATGAATTCGGATTCTCAAGTTACATCGAACTTGATTTCATTCTTATTCGACCCCATTACACTCGATCAAGCTTCTATTTAGGAGAGGTTGCGTCGGTACCTTTCTTCGTACCGTCGTATAATACAAGAATCTAATTCCGTTTGCGATTTATAAGAATGAAATTCGCGTCACGTTCCAGCCGTTGATACCGTGTGTCAATTGCTGTTCAATGGTCACTGTTCGAAGGCTCGTCCAGCTCGTACTTTCTTTTCTACACCTCTAAACGAACGGTTACTTCCAAAAAAATTCCAATATTTACGCTTAAAGTCCAATGAAATTCACGTTAAATTAAATAAAATTATACTTAAATTTAAATTAAATTTCGCCTTTGATCACTTTCTCGCTCTTGGTATATTTAAACGGCGCTATAGAACTTTGATAAGCACGATGAAATACTTTGGTGTATCGAAAAAGTACCATCCTTCTATCCACTGTATCATAGTAGGTATTTTTAAAAACAGGAAATACTTCTCTGAAAATAGAAGACTGTCTAAGCGAATGATTTTATCCTGATAGACTTGCGTTAGTGACTTCTAGCGAATTAATAGCTTCGACGAGTTACAGAGGAATTCAAAATGATGTAAAATTGTTAGGTATGTATGTAGCGTTCGTTTGAAATAAGCGAAAACGATTTTACTTTTCACAGAAAACGTTTATCTTCTTATTTCCATGTATTTACAGTGACTTAGGAATATACGATTTTTCCTCCGTCTTTAGATATTGGTTCAAGATCGAATAATTTTTTAGAAGACGTATTGAACATCGTCCAATAGATATAACATGGTATTATTCTGAATCGATGTAGTTTTAATTTGATTTTTATATCGTACGTGACAAACGCGGCTGACGGCGGCTTGATCGCGCAAAATAAAGAATACAAATCGAAATTACCTTGATCGAAATCGTTGTGGAGGTTACTCACGATCCAATAGTACCAATGATTAAATACTGAATGTGAAATTTAAATGTTATCATCGATGATATTCGAAGCAATTTTTCATGTCTATTACCAACGTTCAGAGCACCGCTGACTCAGACCGGACCTAAGATCGCAATCGATAATCGTTTCCTGCTCTGCAGGAACTCTTTCGAAACTGGAGCAAACGTCGTCGATTTACTATCACGACGATTTCCATCCTGTGAGCGAAAAAAGATAATTTAACAGCGTAATTCTGTGAACAGGAAAGATTTATAAATAGTTTGGTGAAACCAAGCCGCTTCTGCAAAATTGTACGTTCAACCAGGTCGACCGTTTTCGCCGGACAATTTCTATGGCAACCGTAAACTTTACTGCGACTTTCTTCATAAAATACTACATGATACTATACTGAAAGTAGTAGCTGAAGAATTTTTATATGGACACTAGGGCTATCAACCTTTAATTATATACCTAAGTATACTATACGTAATATGTGACTGATTATCGTTATTATTATACACATATTATAGTATTATTACGTAAATTAAATCTGAGACAGCTGAAATTGCGCGAATCGTTGAAATTTTAATTCCGACGGTCGACGACTGTTCTTTATCCGATCGTCGGCTATCGTTAAACCGACGAATTTTGCAACTCTATTTAAGTTTCATCACAGACCGTAAGTGCCGTGCATCAATACGAGCAGCTACGATTTAAATTTCAATTTCTTCAAGGCAACATACGACTTAGCTTGCTCGAGTAGTCTTCAATTGGGTTATCGGAGCAACCGCTCAATTATTATCAATTCCATTGTCCCCGATCCAAGGCATCGATTCAGCATCAATGTTCGATTCTTGACACAAACTTGTCCAATCAACGAATGTTGCAATCGCGATTTAAATTTCATCAGGAACAGTAGGTGTCATCCTTCGCGTGTTTCTCGCCAACAGGTGCCATTTATACATACTTCTATGTTTCCAGTGGGCGCAGTCCGAGGAAGCAGAGGGTGTCGTTTAAATTTAAATGATATCAGAGTGTAATCCTCGTGCGTCATCCTGACCCCCTTAACTTTGCATGGCCATCGACGGGTCGCTTTAAACCCAAGAATCAATTTTCTTTCTCAACTTTTTACGAGACTGAGATTTCGTATACGCTCCGTGATTAATTACATATTAAATTTCATCTAAAATTTTGAAAACTCGCTTATTTACGGGATATGCATGCAATCCATGTAGATAGAACTTTCCAGGCAGCGTGCTTATAGAATGAATCAATCCGAGTATTAAAAGAATTCAAATCAAAATTTTTAGATATGCATTACGTGGGCGCATAGGCAAATTGAATACAGGCACTGTTGCATCTAAGACATGTATCGAATTGTATGCAGACATTAGATATAAAATGTCGACTGTACTTAAAATTTAAGGGGAGTAGACCTCGAATATAAAGTTCTAGTTCCAGGCACTTATTACTTCTCGAGATATTAATAAAAGTCTTTCGGTACTATACGTGCGTGCAACGTATGCCTGTACAGACGTTACTAACACAACAGTAACCGATGACATAATAGCGACAGGAGCCTCGGGATGTATTTATAGGACAACGACTAATACAACGACGACGGTTGTATCAGCGACGTCTGAATAGGTAGCATTCAATGTATAGTATCGAAAGATTTGTATTACTATCTCGGTTACTACCTAACCCCAATAAATATCCAAAGCTAAAATTCTAGGTTTCGGGTTTACCACCTCTTATAAATTTCAAGCCAATCGGTCACCGGTGTCTTTCGAAAGAATATCCAAAATATCTAACACTGAAATAACGAAATGGAGCGTAAAACTAAAAGCACAGAATGCTTTTTTACGCCTTGTAAAACGGTCTAGTAATGATCGCTCGCGTATATAATATATATTCTAGACGAGTGTGCGAGTGTTAATATCTTCGGTGAAATTCGTTATCGACGATTCTTCCTCGATTTCTCAAGCAGTCGGGTAATGACGGAGAAGGCGCGCTGAAATTGCGTTCAATCGACGCCTCATTCCGTTCCAATTCCAACGTAGAACGTTGATCGATCGGGCGATCGCGCTTCGAATTTTCCATTCATCGAGTGTATCTCTACATTCGTACAATGAACAGCGATCGATTCCGCGCAGATCTTGGTCGATAAGGATCGCCATGGACGGCGCCGTGGGTCGCGTTCGTCGCTTGCAAACGATGCGTACGAGGCGCGTAACGCGCACGCGTGATGGATCGCCGCGCCGCGTGCACGAGGAAAGCCACGGAGCTGCGTTACTCTGCTGGATCCTGCTTGTTTGCGAGGAAAACGTGCGTCACGAGATTCTTTTTCATTCGACACACGCTACGACCCCTCTGCACCACGTCTTCCGTCCTTCCTGCGCCCCTCGACGCCCCGTTTTCTTTCGCGTTCCACGACGTCGATGTTTCTTCTTGTTCTTCTTTTTCTTCGCTTGCTGCGAACCCTTGCGCATGATGGAGTTTGTCTCGGCTCGGCCGTTTTTCGCTGTTACTTGATTCATCCATTCTGAGCTTCCTTCGATCCCGTTCCTTTTTCGATATTTCGCTCGACGTTTCTCTAGATTTTGTCACGTTTATCAATAATACTTTTGTCTTTCACAACAAATTTAGCACGACGAATTTAAGAGAAAACGTATCGTTGTTTTATTAAATCTGTCGAACGTAGCACGATGATCAAAGGTTATAATTCGAATAAATCGATAAATCGATAAATCGGAATAAATTTCCATCCTGCGTCGTTTAAGACCTGCGATCGTGAAATGCAAAGTACGAAATCTGTCGTTAGTTCATTTAATCGCATCTCGAACGCTTTGTACCGAGGCTAGACCATCGAAGACAAATTAGCCGAAATCACTATCATCGAAACAACCGCAACCCACTCTTCCAAGGAACTGAACAATTTCCTCTTTCAATTTCCATGATTACGAGACGCGAGGTTTCAATATAGCTCGCAACCTTGCTTAATCACATCGCACTGATCCCACATGACGCCCACCATACAAGACCACACGCGTATAATATGTTCGTATGAAAAAGTGGCACGAGTGATCGAAATACTTAATTTGAGGAAGCTACGAGTGAAAATGAATTTTAACTGAAGAACGAGGAAAAATTCAACGCACTCTGCTAATTTAATATATGATTTCTTTAACAAAACCTTGTATCGTATCGGCATAATCGATGAAAAGAACGTAATCTAACGCACAGCGATAACTTTACCAGCAGTTATTATAATAACGAAAGAGTCAACGTTTATAGTGTACGTTTTTGATTGAAAGTAACAAGTCCAAAAGAACAGCAGTAGAGCAGATAATCGTAAATAAGGGCAATCTGATGCGCAGCGAACCGTGTTAATTTAAAACCTACACAAATGTTACTCTCAGAACTTATATTATCTACAGACACCGTCAACTTGCGCGCGATTAAAAACAAATCTGGATCACCAAGAAGCTGCACGGGACACTTCACGTTTAATTACCCGCTCCTATTGGTCGTCCTGAGAAACTTTAATACAGTACACCGCGAAATAACGCCATCAGCCTGAAAAAAAAACAACAATGGCAAGAGGCGTAAGAACACGTGTCTTAGCACGAGTAACTAAATTCCACGAGTCATTAGCGATAGCAGCGGAGAGAAGAAAAAGCGAGAGCCGCCCTCGACGATCCTAATTAACGATTCCGGCATCGATCGTGGTCGATCCGCGCGGCTAGCCGCGACGCGAAACCGCGAAACCATCGTGCTTGGATACAATAAGCTGTAATTAGTAGCGAGCCTAACGCGATCCGCCTGATCTCGACCGTGTCTGCGTTGTAAATCAAAACTTATTTCCTCTTGCAGTGATAGAGATGAAGGAACGAGAATTATTGAATCGACCGAAAGATAAATCGCTGGGCTAAGCTTGTCCAGAATAGCAATTACTTTTCGCGACATTAATCATTACCTCGGACGTGTTTCTTCGAGTCTTCTTCTCTGGCATGTAGGGCGGTTTCGATTATCATACTATCGATTTGTAATTAAATTAACTTTAACTCTTTGCTTTGTAATTTCCAAGTTATATCATTGACGCGTATTTGTATCTTTAAGACTTCCTTTATTTCATTATGCCATCGAATCGGTATCGTTATTAGGCGATCCAAAGCCCATTCACCATCGGCATCGACAGCCTCTGCTTCTCGGCTGATTAATTAAAGCCGACGTTGAACACGATGGAAAAGCCGACGATGCCACGCCACACCGCGCCGCGCCGCGCCGCGCCACGTCGGGGTGAACGACATCGGGGATCGCGTAATTATCAGGACCCGTATAAGACACAAAGTGCACCGCGCATTCCATTACGTATTCTATTAACGTTGGCAATGAACTTCGCGCTGTCTTAATTCCAACCCCTATCGTTCCCTTCTTTCGCTGCTCGCTCGCGGAAAATAAGCGCCAGATTTACGAGCGGATTAAACAACGCCCGCGCCGCGCCGTCGTCAACGGATTAAGGGACAACGGTGGTCGTGCGTATGAAAAAAAGACGCCGCTCCGTGTAGATCCGCCTGTCTCTTTCTCTTTCGTCGCGCCGCTTGTTTTTCTTCTTTTTTCTTATGCGTCGCGTCGGTTGGCTCACGCTGTTTTTATCGACGAGACAGTTCGTGGGGAAAAGATACGGTAGTCGATGATGGGAAGGACCTACCGGCCGGGGGTCGTAAGGCGATACCAAGGACAGGGGGATAATACGAAACTAATTTATCGGTGTCTCGTTGAAGCTACGAGAGATCCCGTATCAATGTGCTACTGCTACTATTGTATGCGATTCGTTTTGCGTTTCATGCCTGTTAGAGGCTCGTTGATGATTGTTCGCCGATGCCGAGAAAAATACACTTATTAAAATTTAACTGTTGAAAATTAAATTTTCAAAGATTCTAACAAAAAAATTAAAAATGAAAATTACAATGTAAATAATAGTATATCTCGTTACGAAGCTGAATTTACCAATGTTTTATATATTCAGGAACAGAACTATCTTCTTTATGCATATTCCGTTAAAAAGAGAATCGTAGAACTATACGTTATAAAACAGTTACAAAAGATAATCCGAGAAGAATGTTTCGTATTTTACGAAAAGATGTTACCACATGTCAGGATGGCCGAGCGGTCTAAGGCGCCAGACTCAAGGTCTTCACCTTATCAGTTACTAACTGATCCCCATGTGCCTTCTGGTCTCCTCTGGAGGCGTGGGTTCGAATCCCACTCCTGACAAATTTTTTGCAAGTTTTTAAAAAGCTTTTCAAAACTGAAAAAACAACTTACTTGTCTTAACTTTGTATAAAAATACTTCTCGACCTCTTCGATCGTAGGTAGGGCGAGCATCCCGAGTTCAAATCTCGCTGCATGCGGTAATTTTTTAATTTAATCAAAAGCTAATTTTTTTATTTCACAAAAAACGAGGAAACGATGTTTAATTGTCCATAGATGTTTGTACAAAGCATCATCGAAATAAAATAATTAATATTGTTTAAATTCGTAATTATTTTATTTCGCAGCAACGTTCTCCTGTCTATAATAAAATATTTCCAAATAATATGCTTTTAAATCGTAAATTACGTACAACAATGTAAAATTAGTTGGTAATACTATAAAGAATACTTGCAAATATAAAACTTACACAAATTGTGTTACTCGCATACCTATATCTGAGCTACAAAAGTAACGTTACTCATTCAAAATGTCTAAAACATTAAATGCCCTAAAAACGACAACTATGCTTCGAGTAGCAAATGTCCTCGAATGGTAAACGTATGTGTATTTGTAAAGAATAAATTATTATCTCTGGCGACTAGTGTTAAACTTGATCCGGTCGATATCTGCCACTCAACCTCGCAATCCAAATTTCATTTAACAACAGATTATAAAAATCCAGAAAACTTGATCACACATTAGTTACCGCAGCCGATTCACGTATCTTTCCACAATCGCCTGACATTGATTTTCGAATTACGTCTAGTCGATTGTTGGAAAATCGTGATTCATCGTAACAGCGAACGTTGCGCAATAAGTCCGATACAGAGCTGAAAACAACGGCAGATCGGCCCTAGAGCCTCCGTCGAGGTATTACGGGCTAGTTCGGTGCACGGGGAGAAAGGTTCGTTAGTTTTCAACTCGTTTCACCGTTCGACCGTAACGAAACCGCATAGCTATAGGTAGCGTCCGCCCTGTTGTTTGAATAGGCACTCGCATGTAGCGTCGATACATGTACCTACCAGCTGATATTTTGTCTGGTCGTTTACCTGGTTTCTTCTTCGCGATCCTCGAGAAATAATCGATATTAGCCGGTTTGTTTTCTTGATCCAGCGGTTGATTTTCGGAAGTAACTGGTACAACTTGGCAGAGGTAAGATTTGAAAAAGAGAGTATTTATGTCACGATCTCTCTCTCTCTCTCTCTCTCTCTCTCTCTAAGGCTGTAATATACAGTATCGAAACATAGTCTAAATTTCGTAAGTTTTTCAATACTATAGCCATATTCGAATACTAGTAACTCGAACAAGAATACTCGTGTTTAATTTTACCGCGGTATGCCATGGTATTTATGGCACCACGACGCTGCAGGATCTTTTCACGACTGCGGCAGACCCGATAAGGA
Source organism: Bombus pyrosoma (assembly GCF_014825855.1). Taxonomy (NCBI): domain Eukaryota; kingdom Metazoa; phylum Arthropoda; class Insecta; order Hymenoptera; family Apidae; genus Bombus; species Bombus pyrosoma. The sequence goes on along the minus strand of NC_057772.1, from coordinate 657,276 downwards.
ATTACGATCCGATAAAACGACATATATTTTCAATTAGATTAACTTTGTGTGTAGCTGCATGTCGCACTAACGTTTTACAATCCTCGTTTTATCCAGCTTGGAAAGGGAACACCGCCACCAGTGAAGGCTCGATGATTTATATTATTTGCATAAGCACACCGGGAGTCACGTTGTACACTTTACATCTGTAATAAACCTTTATTTATCTTTAAACTCTATTACAACGCGTTTATACTTATTCAAGATGTATAAGTGGAAGTTGTACAAATACATATGTTGTGAAACGTTAACACGCTGTTAATTACAAATGTCATTTAAATAGTTGTAATATGGGACAAAATTTTTTGAAATCCAACATGAACGAATTAGATGTTTGGATTATCCTGTGTTATAAGAATTGACGCGAAAATATAAAGATAGACGTCGCACGTTTTACAGTGTAAGAAATTGCTACTTCTCGAAATACATATGTATTATTTTGCTACGATCGATTAGAGGACAGTGCGTTCCGTTTGAATATATTCTCGATTTTTCAATTGCTACGAATAGCAGAATCGGAAACAGAAGAAAGAATTACTACGCATCAGGCTTCAGGCGGTAGAAACATGTGGAAGCTTTAAAATTTTTGTGAAAACATAAGTTTTTATCGAAAATTCTTAAATTATGCGTGTATTTTATGAGTGTACGAGGTATGCACTCAAGTCTCATACTCAAGTGACATACCAATGAAGAGGATACATAATCTAGAAAATTATGGCGGCTGTTGCAAAGAATACGCGTGTACCGGAAACTAATATTCCTCAAGCGTAAGTATCCAAATATATAATCGTAGTCGGTTTGCGTAAATTTTCACAAATGATCGTTTTAAACGAGATAACGTTTATTTTAATTCTATTAGATAGAATCACTTTCACTTTGATCGTAAGGGATAAAACGTCAAGTTTATCTAACCGAATGAATGGTTATGCATTAGCATTCCGTTTTAAATCCGTGAAAGTGATATAGAAAATTTCCAACGTATCAATTGCTATAACCGGTCAGATGTAACGCCGGTAAAGAAACAATGAAAAAAGAAGTGGATCGTACCGTCTTCGCTCACTGAAAGTTAACGCACTATTTGTGGTTTATACAATCTTCTGTTTCCGTTTTTTTCAATTTGGGGTGGATTTTCTTCGATGGATTTGATATTACCGATACATTACAGAATATAAGTAAAACTGAACGTAATTAAAAAATACAAGACTTTTCATTTCTGTTACGTCTTATACAGAACAATATTATTAATATTTTCTTAATAACTCTAACAGACTGTTATAAAAGATAAACTTTTTTTTCTTTTTTTAAATTACGCATAACAAAACATTCTAGGAAATTCAAATTACCTATGTACACGTATATCGTAAATACAAATTTCTTTGTACTAATAGCGACGCGTGTACTCCCGAACGATTCCCGTAACTCGTTCAACGTGCGACACGTTATTTAGGATAGTATTTAGACGCGATTAGATTGCTTCTAACGAATCTGAATGCGCGTCCACTGGAAAATACAATTTGACAAAAAGAAAAGTGCAACGGGTTCGAATTATGAACGAGAGAACGATGCGCAGTAGAAGGGTGCAGCTGTACCATAACGTCAAGTTTCTTTTTATAGGGGAGTGGCCGAGAGATTTGCATACGCTGGCTGGACATTCGCCAGCGCGCTTATTTCGGATTTGAATCAATGAACGGCCAATCCTGCTGACTAGTTCAACGAGCAATGCGAAATTCGCAAGCAATGCAAATCAATGCTCTGGAATCGAGCCATCGGCCCGCCGTTGTATACACAGACCGATTCTTAGTTGCGTGTTAATGTACAGAGGGGTAAATCTAAAACATAGACACAGACATTTATTTCGTACAAAGAGGATTTAGAAACTTATCTTTCTAGAGCAGCGGTGAATTTCTTTCAATAAGAACACAGTACCTTCGAGCACTATCGTAATAATAACGATAAGAAAAATGGCACACTGGATATTTCTTTGTTGTTTAAAAGCTATTTTTCATTGTACGACCCCCTTGCATCTACGCGAACGAATTATTTGCCAACGCGATGTTAATCGCACGATGCTTTAAACGAAATACATGTTTTTTTAATATCGAACTCTGCCCTTTTAGCAAGAACATCGATGACTCTCAGCTGGTAGGCGTTTGCAGCGAAATCGAAAAACAACTACAAGCTGTTTCTCGCGAGGTAAGAAATTCACTGGTGCGAAAACAAAAATCAATCTCGTTCGTGCAACAATGAATTTTGAGTCACGGTAGTAAGAGTCTAGATCGATTTTTAACCTTTCCCTTCAAGTTCCACAGATAACCTTACGAATCTTGATATCTACCTATTTACTCGAACGATTAGATGTTTGAACAATTGGTGTTAAGGGAATTATAAATATTCGACGCTAAGTATTTTCTTCAAATTAGTTTAGGTCCTCGAATACAAAATGTAAGAAACACGATTAGTACAATTACTATAAAGTTTTCCGTATTAAAAAGGAAAGAAAAGAATTAAAAAGAAAAATTATTTAGATAAAAAATTTTATTCAGAAATTTTGTACGTTCTTCTTCGAACGAGATTCTTTATAAGGTAATTTATAACTATTAAACTTATAATCGTTTATTTCCGTAAATTGAACGCAATTTCACGCAAATGACAAACGTTATTAACCGTTAGCTTCTTTCCGATCTTTTCTCTGCGAAGTAGAAGCGCGATTGCGAATTGTAATTTATTGTTAAATTTCCCATGCAATCCTAAAAATTACGAATCATACAACGGGAAAGACCGAGGAAGCGTAAGTAAACCATGTACTCCTCTTTCTATCTTGAAAGTGCATAAGCGAAATTATATTACGCGTTACCTATAATCCAACAACACCAAATAAAAGCGGAAGAATCGGTACGATAAATCTGTAATAAATCAATTTTTTAAAAAAATCATCGATACTTAACGGATGTATGACGCAAAATGCGTAGTGAAATTTTAGCGCAACTCGCGTAGTACGGGGTTTCGTTACTTTTACGGCAGTAAAAAGGCGAAGGGTTGGAGAATCGAACGAATATGACTATATTGTTGTAACAATCGAGTCAAAACAGTCCGATTATGCGTAAGATTCTAGCTCGTTTGTTCCCTAAAACGTGCAACGTGTTCGTTTGCCGAAAACTATCAAATTGCGTAGGAAAATAGCTTGGCGTGAGCTATTTAGAGAGCGTAACTCGGCTCGGACAAAAACGTGGAAGATGGTTCGCGAAAGGCAACCAGACAAAAAGAAAGAGGCAACGACAAGTGGACAATACGAGCTGTATGTAATTCGATTCCTACAGCGTCGTGACGTTCAACATCCAGCAAACACGCTACCCACCTGCTGTCCGCGCTATCCACCAGGATCTACGTTGCTGGAGTGTCGTTTCGAAGGTGATCAACCTGTGGCGCATATCGTCCAAATTCCCGGGGATCGGTGCACAGCCACCCAGAAGATAAATTTGCTCGTCGAGACGAAAGCGACAAAATTTGGACCATCGGCCAGGTAGGAAGGACGTAACGTACTATGAGCTGTAATTAATTACCACCTACGATTCTCCAGCGACGAATTTATTACCATAATCTTTACTAGAACCTCTGCGAAGAACAACTATCTCAAAAATACATACATTTTTAGAGAAGTCAACTCGAGTAACGTAATTTCCTATATCGTTGCAACTTTGGCAAAAGGAAAATTAAACTCGAAACTTGTTCGGCACCTTCGTTCGCTTCAAGTAAACCAACTTCTCTTCCAGGATCGCGTCTTATCCTCGAGAAGATTCGACGACATCTAACGAATCGTGTCCAATAGCGAAACGTCCTATGACCTTTTGCCTGGAATCCCGCGAATGTTCAGAGGGACCAGTCGCTAGAGCCGTCTTGGTTCCCACAGAAGATCTGTCCTCGAATGGCTCGGATAAGATAACGACGTTGCACATCAAAAAAGGCGACAAACATCCGGACAAACCGTATTCCAAAGTCGCGTACGGCCCAACGATCGAAGAGAACGGCCCAGACTCCCATTGTAACGTGGAAGAGCGCGACGCACCTGTGACGTTCTTCGGTTGTACCGCGACTAAGAAACAGGCGACAGCTAGGATCACCAAATGCTTGAAAAACGACAGGAACGTTGGAGGGAAAAGGTGTTTCGAGACGCGCGTGCCTCGAGATAGCGACCGGCCCACGGCTGTGGGTTTTATCTGCCCACCGGAGAAATCGGGACCGTGTTCACACGGTATTCTCGAAACGAAGATCGACGAGCGTGGACCGGAAACACGAATGATCACTTTTCCACGGGGTGAAGATTATTACGGTTACATGGAATCTAAGGCTTGCGAGGAAGGGCCGACTGCTAGGATAATCCAACGATCAGCCGATACTATCGACGAAGAAGATCGTTTTCAGGTCAAAGGCTTCGAAGAACCTGCTTCAAAATTCCAGTGTTCGCCATTGAATTACGCAGCTACTTGTCCAAGCACGAAGCAACCAAAAGAGAAGCATGTTAGCGATATTAAGCGCGATTTGCCGGCAGTGAAACGTAGAAACGGCCTTGATTCCTCTCGCGTCGATAAACCAAATACCTCGAAACGGGAGCCGAGAAGACAAGTTTGTCCTGCTTATTGCTGTCAGCCAACGCCCGAACCTAAGTCGTGTTCAAATTCGTTCGAGCCAAATTGTCGAAAACCTCGTACCAACGCTGTCGCTTCTGATCGTAGGCAACAGTCTACGGATAGATCAAAATCATGTTCGAGTACGCTTCAGCAACATCCAGAATCGCAGACCGACTCTACCGACGTTAAAACGCAGAAATATCTTTTGGTACCGTGTACAGTTGTGGACAAAACGAGGGATCCACTATCCGAAAGCGATGCAGAGGATTGTACAAAGCCGAAGGGTGTTCCTCGAATTACGTCGGAGGAATTGCTGACTCGGTATAGGGAATATATGCCTCCGAATATACTGATTCGCTACGAAGCATGTCGTTCAAAGAGGAACGGTCTTCAGGATCAGTGCACTTTGCCTGTTCCAAACATCGTGCTCGAATTAAAAAGGAAAGAGATGCAATGTACGGAACGAATCGATGCATGTCCCAACTAACCACAAACCAACGAAACCACACAGGTTGGTTTCATTTCGTTGGCCTTCGATGAACTTAAGGGAATAACCAGGGTCGACTCGTATTCCTTTTCTTTATTTTTCCCTAAAAGATGTTCGGACGCGTCTTGGTCGAGTCTGTACGATATGTATGAGTGTCAGTAACCGTTGAAAAATCGTAGCCGCTTTGCAAGTGAAATTGTAATTTACGGTGCAACTCGTTTAATAAAATTGCTTCTAATGAAAAATTGTGCAAAGCGTATTTATTAAGATGGACATTCTCTATAGCGTAGATACTGTAACGTAGACAGCATAGATTTTCAAGGAAAGTTGAGAATTTGGATGGATTTAATAGGTTCAGAGATACTTAGCGTCGAATATACGAGATATTATTCGTCTTATTCGTTACAGCAAGGTTGAAAATAAAATCATTTATTCCGTAGCTTACGACGTTCGCGATGTTCGAACGAGTATTATGAAATTCATTATCCATACATAACACAGCCGAGGACGTCGGGAGACGTGAATCGACGTCTTGTGTTTTTCAAGCGTTGCCAACGGCAGACGCGAAACGACGTATTTTATTTTTCCAAGCGTTGCCGCGTTTTCCATTTACATATTTACCTTGCAAAATTGTGCGCCAGGTGAGACTACAGGCAGGCGGCAGCATACCGACGTCAAACTGCTAATTTGAATTTATGCCTGAGAAATTACTAGAATCCCATTTTCAAACTTTTACGCAATAGCCAATTAAACGAACATTTAGTTAAACGAATCTACTTGTTTAATCGTAAACTCGTAATGTTCGGACGAGAAATCGTAACGAACGACGGATTTTAATGCGACGAAGGACTAAGTACGAGATGTTTTCTAGGCAGAGAACGTTGAAAAGTCTCAGCAAGTTCAGCGCGCGAACCCACGGTCAAAAAATGGAGATTCGAAGTCGAAGAAATTGTTGGAAAAACCGACGAACAAGATCCGTTTGAAAAAAATTAAGTCTCGGGAACTGTGTGCAGGAGTAGTTTACATAGATTGCGATTGCTACCATCGAAACGGGCTACAACACGATTGTCCGCGTACTCCCTGCGGTGGTAAATAATTTACGATAAACAGATATACTTATTTTCTCAAAAGGGGAGGGGGAAGAAAAGAAACTTTTAACTGAAATTAATTTGTATAACGACGAAAAAATGTCTATATCGCGCGTATTTCTAGTTGAAAATACGACTTTTCATCCGGTGCAACAGGGAGAAAAATTATAAAACCATTATAAAATCGTACAAATTATAAATTACAAATTGCAAATTCATTACGAGGAGCGTTATTTTAAATTGTGGTTTTTTTAACGGGGACCAAAGTTAGACAACCGGGCAGCAGATAATTCGGACAATACGGAAGATGAATTTCATCGTGATAACGTGCAGCCGCGATTCCTTCGTATATACGTACATTCTTAAACGAATCTAGCTTCCTTAAACTGATCAACCAAGCAACTCCTTTCGTACGCATGCCAGTATATTTCTTATTACGTATTTTATAGAATTCTGAAATACACGCTAATTTCATAAATCTTATTTTCCTACGCTACGTCGAAAACTAATTATCTGTGAAAGGTCCTTCGTGCAAAGCGAAACCCTGGCCCAAGTGCGACATGGCGGAGTATTTCATAAACAAGTGGGATGCGTACTACGAACACTTGGATACGATACCACCTATTTCATTTTGTGGATCAAGGGAGCAATGGCTCGCGATTCTCGAGGAGGAACAAAAGAAGCTGAGAGGAAAGTGTGAAAAGATGAAAACTGACAAAAAGAAAGTGCCGAAAAACTGAAGCCACGTCTACGAAGGAACAGGTAAAGGGAAAATTGATTCCGTCAAAGAACCGACTGAATTTATCGACAAACGTACTCGATACAAACGTACATCGAACGAAATTCCAACGACGAGACGAAATAAATAAATATCAGCCCTTAAACGCACAGCGATTGCCATTTCCCAGCATACCGAAAGCATGTTTCACTCTCTTTCTTATAAACGGTGGAAAATAATGAATTTTCTGTGAAAACGCGCGCACGTGGTGTATCGAGTTAAAGAAAACAAAAGCCACTGGATATTTACGATCGAATGTACGTTCGTGTTAAGGTTTCGACTAATTCGTATGCGACGCGGCTCGAGTCATTTGTGGCTATTCGCGTTTTGTGATTCTTTCCACGTCGAAATCTCGTTATTAAAAGAAACAAATGAACCGAACGTGTGTACCGGAAGCTGCGGTACATATTCACGACTGCGCCGCTAAGAATACTGTTTTATTTCCGGCACAAGCTATACAGGATACCGAAATACCTTGAATTTCTGCCTGAAAGGCTGCCGTAAATCGAGTTTAGATTCCTTCTCGAGTTAATGGTAACAAAAAAATTACGCAGACCTCCGATAGAAGGGCCTTTTAAGAGGCACGTCACGCAAATATACTCCAGAACTACGTATACATAACTTTCTTCGTTTTCCCGTCCGATCAGCGACAGACTTGATGCTAGTGAATAGAAAACGATAAACAAAATTGCAGCTATAATATTCATAGAAACATTATCTCACTAAAACTCGATCTGATTTCAAAATATAAGAGACGCGCTAAAACTATACGACGCGTAGATTATTCGCTAATACATACGATTGTCTCGTGGCACTGAGAATTATCCCAACATATTTTTAAACTATATAGACACGCCTTTGTTTTATACGACGTAACGAATGGCTATTTTTACGTTTTCGTTCTTATCTTATAACGTTTGTTCTTCAGTTTGATATATTACACTGGAGAGGGAAAAATGCTTAGCTATCTGAAGTGGTAAGATTTTGTAAGTTGCTCTTGAAGGATATTAACTGTTCGCTGTAGCTTAGCAGAGTCTTAATTAGGACGCTGCTGCGAAGCCATTATTTTGGGTATAAAACCTATCGATTAATCGATTCGTTAATTAATCGCGCTTTAACCATTGGAAACGGTACTTTTTATCTTCTCGCAAAGTCGGTAGACTATACGTTTAGATCGCCGATCGACTTAAATAGCAGTGCAAATGTACCGGATTCGTCGATGCGACGATTTATCGTTTTTAGATACCGCCGTTCCAAAAATATCGGTAGATCTTCCGTTAAAGTTGGAAGAATCTTTCCGACAACGATCGTTAAAGAACCCCTCGCAACTCGATGCGTGTGTATGTATATCCGTCGATAACTAATCGTCGTGCTCCGCCGTCAGAACCAAGGAACGCGTGTTGCGTCGCCGTGCCAGTTTAAAAACGGCTCACCACGGAGGTTCGGTTTCGTGGATTAAAAGGAACGCGCGTGCACTGTGCACAGGGTCGCCGAATCGACTCGCGTCTGCCAGGAAATAACGGAGCGTGATCCGTACCCGTGAGCGAACCACTTCCGCCCCCCTTCCCTTCCCATAGCCATTTGCATCTAGCATTTGCATCGCGACGACGGCATCTGAATAAGAACGGCGAGCACTTTGTTCCGTTCCGAGCGATACTTTTTCGTTCGGCTTTGCGTCGAAACTCGTTCGTCTTTCGAGAAGCATCGATCTCGAAATACTTGTACGTACATCGACCAATCGCTAATCCATCGGGTTAGTGTCCGATACGAGGATAGAGAGAAATATTTTCAACGTTTTTCTTGATTCGAGGAAAGGTATAAAACGAAGCGCAAAATTCAGCTAAACGTCAGAGGTAAAATAATCCAAGATATCGGATAGTTGGAAGGAATTAGAAATCATCTTCGGAGAATAAACAAAAAATCTAATATCTTCAAAGAGTACTCCTAAAGTACCTATTTTCGACCTATACCCAAGGATTTCCCTGTCCCTTTTTCCAACGAAAAACAAGATCGTATCGCGACTGTTCGTGCTTGGAGCGTAGAAACGACAGGGTGGACATGAATTTAAAACGAACGATTCTTCGTGTCGAAGCAAGCGAACAGGAAGGGAGTAGTAAAACGACGAAATAGAGACGAAGCACGGCAGAGTTCGGTGAAAGCTCGAGGAATTCGAGAGAGAACGAGACGAAAGACGGATGCAGATGCGAGAGGACGGGAGAGCGTAGAAGCATTCCAAGTAATAGAAAAGTCTACGAAAGACGAAGGGCGGCGGCATCGGAGTACGTTGGAAGCGGAGGACAGATAACGAAGAAAAGGATGGACTGTCGTGGAATCAATGGGAAGATAAAACCCTCTTTATAACACGCCTATATAGTTTTATTCGTCACGTCTCCTTTTATTCGTTGCATGTTGTTTATTCTTACTCCGTTACACCGATACCACGCTAGGCTCGTAGACTACGTAATACAGAACTGATTAATAAGATTCGATAAACTTAATCAGACGGTTCACTTTCAATTATCATAGAGAAAAAGAAAGAAAAACTCGTGAAATTACTAAATCGATAATAGACATTATCCATATTTCTTTTCTCTTTCGTAGCATTGCGACTGTTGTTCTCTTTTACCGGATATTTATATTTACCGGATAGTTTGCTCATTCGTATTATAAAAAATATCGTACGTGAAAGGCAAAAGAGGATCGGTTCGATGGTAGACGATGCTTTAACGGAGGATATTAAAAACAAATATCTTTCGCTCGTTATACCGATGGATTTCGACGCGGAGGCGTTTTTATCACAGCGCGGCGTACAAACGTTGTCGCACTTACGTATCGTGCGTGCAACAATTTCGCTAACGTAACTGTTTATGTAATTTAAGACACGTGTAACCGTTACCGATCGCTTTTTGCGGTGGAACACGAGGCAGTCGAAATTTAACGCTACGTAGCATGTAGCAGCGTAACGTCCAGCAGCGGATGGGTGGAAAGGAGGCGCGGGATCGTCGCGATCCAGCCGGAGGAAGAACGAGAAAGAAAAGAAGCAGAGAGAGAGAGAGAGAGAGAGTCCGGCGAAACGATGCAACATGGAGAACGTATACGTGACTAAACAACGACCACAGAGACGCACGACTACAGTGGCGAGTTACGATGCGACCGGAGCTGCTCGAGTTGCAACGTCAGAACGAATTAACAGGTAAGAAGGAACGACCAGGAATTTTACGACATTTTTCAGTGAGTCGCAAAATCGTGAAAGCATTGCATGGCTTACGTAAATTAGAATCGTAGATCGAACGACTTTCCAAGGTTGGAACAGAACGGAATTATGGGCAATCGATCGTACAAAAATGACCAATCGTTGTTGTTCTGATTTTAGCATCTTAACGATCATAACGAGAAAAACTGCGACGAAAACGTGCGATAGCTTCGAAGAAAGCGCGTTTACTGAAATTCGAAGAATGGTTGGCTAACGCGTGGCGAACAGACGTGGGAAAGGAGTGAAATTTGAAAGGGAGAGACACGAGTGGTGTGAAAGCGACGTGGCAACGGGTACCGGACGGAGTAGCCTCGAGACAGAAATTAAAATTTCCCGTCTGGCATGCACGAAATGAACTTGGAAACGCGATTCTTGCATCCCCTTGCCACTTTCATACCGCCGAAACACCTTCCTCGATATCGCGTCTGTAAGTTAACACCTGGATCAGATCCGTCTAGAAGAAGACTCCGGTTTTCTATGATTCACGATTCTCCGCTGAATCGTCAGCGCAGCAACGGTTCGTGCAATGATCCTTTTCCCTCCATTTTCCTTCCAATCGTTTATTTATTAAGATAGGAAATTAAATCGATATAGCGGCGCGATTATTTTCGATAGATTACACCTTGATAAATTTAACTCTCGGCTAAGGAATTTTTGTTATTTTTAGTTTATTCCTAGTTTATCTTAATTTCCTTCTCATTTCAGTTTTTATATTATTATAAATTATTAACACTGATCACCAGATTGGAATCTGGTAAAGTTACGAATTAACGCGGTTGGTACGCAACGACGTAACTTTTGACGGTGAAAGTAGCATTTCTAAAGAATTCATTTGCAAAATAATACAGATTGTTATCGCGAAAGATAATACGCTTAACGCGCGATGAGACTACGTTTGATCGAACAAAGTGAAAATGAAATTCACCCATATAAAGATACAAGTACGATACAGTCGTAACGAAGCGGCTCGCATATTCGGAGAGATCTCGCTTTCCATATTTAAAAGTACAGCGAGTACTACGTAGAACGTACACGAAGCGAAATTAAAATAACATTAAGATTATTCGAAAGCTGTATTATTTTCGTTTTTTAAACTGCCCCTTATTTCTTAATATGAAATAAAACGAATTCGAATGAAATACATCGACACTAACGACGAGAGAAGAAAGAGATCTTTATATCGTATTCCGAATTTAAACTTCTTTTTAGCAATTTATAAAACAAGTTAGCTTACGAGCTTATCGAAACTAGAGATAACTTTTACCGTACTACGTCAACTCGATACAAAGTTAACGGACCAAGACGTAAATTACGATAAAAGTTGCGACAAGCTCATGCGGGATCGTGGCATAAAGGCACGGTTTTAATTAGCAACGAAATCGCCATCTACGTGGTTGGAAAATGACTTTCCACGAAAGTCACGCGATACCTTTGACGCATTAGAAAGCACCGTGTGGCCGTAGAACGTGGAAAGTAGAAGAGGCGGACAGAAGTAAAAGAGGTTAAGTAGTCTTTGAGTGGAAATTGATTTGCTCGCGCAAGAAGAGAGGACCGTAGGTGAACAATACGGTATCACCTTGCACGGTCAACGATCCGACGAATGGAACGCCTTATACGATCGACCATGATCTTCTACTACTCCACCTTGTAGGGGGTGTGTGACCATTAATGGTTGTTGGTGCGCTTCTCGGCACATACATACATAAGCGTCCGTAGTGTCGATACCGGCTTCCACCTTCAATTCGATACTAAAATCGATCAAATAAATTTATCCTCTATCTTTGTTGCATTTTTATCGAAATATATACGAATCGGATCGATGATTATATATTCGAAACATTTTAACCATATTTCTAGTACGTGTATCTATTTGAAATATTCGTACGAGATATCATTTAATCAAAAATATAACCGTTTTATCGTTCGTTGATACATATAATGGGACCAGAGCGCGATCAGCCCCTCGTGGTGAGTTTTAGTAATCGAGATTATTATTTCCGAGTACCGCTGTTTGAAAAATGATACGAAGCCAGAGAGTCGATCGAAGGGCGTCGTGCGTAAAGAAGCCATACTAATTGACCGAACGTCGGTAATAGCGGAAAAATACGCTTCGATGTACCGACCGTAGCGATAACTAACGGTAACGTTATTTTCTGTACTCTTGCAACTGCAACTGTGGTTGAACTTGTAGTTTCCTATATACGTATGTACGTAAGTCGTTCGATTTCAAATTCGTATTTTTGTTAAACTACAAGAAATTGCAATTAAATAATTTCACGTTGTTGATTCTGGAGCATTTATTATTCGCGTTAACGCTAATAATTTTGTTATCCCTTATAATACAGTACAATCCTGTACATAATACTGGCTATCGTTACTCAAATTGCTACAATTTGTAAAAAGAGCTACTACTTTTTTATGACACGCGACGAAAAAAAGATCGATCAATTGATTTTCGAATCGTTAAAATAAATTGTATAAAATACTTCTTCTATGACGTTTAATTTTACATTCTACGTATGATTTCGTTTAGTTATTCGACGTACGTTAATTCCTACAATTTTTACTCTCGTTTTAATCGCGACAACAAGCTGTCATTCTCTACAACTTTACTCGTTCAGCTTTTTCGTTCAATAACCCGCTAGCAGACAGTTTGACGTCGTCTAACTCTAGTCAACTAGAACCGAATCGTCCTCTGTGTACGTACTTTTCACTCAGCGATACCTATTTTTTTCGACCAAAGGGATAACGCCAATTTTCCACCTTCTCGTAAAACTTTCACTCGTATCGCTCTTCGTTCCCATCGACAGAGGATTGTTGGCAAACAACGTTGGTTGGTACAACATTTATAATGTCATCAACGCGAGAATTCCAGCCAGCCAGAATGAAAAAAAGCAGTGGCCGGGAGAAAAAGAAATCTTATTTAAAATCTCGCCGCGAATAATTAAACTTTTACGGCGTGCTACCTGGAAACGGTACGAAAGTAAAAAATCGTGTTTCGGCTACCACTTCGCTCTTTAAAATTCAATTTCCAGGTAGATGATATTCAGGTATACGCAGTAGAGTAGAATTGGAATAACGTTTTTGGTATAAATAGTTTTATACAACAAATAAATTTGATACTCGTTGGTACAAATAATTATTTCGAATACCAAGTGTATTATTTGAGAGATATTTTCAAGAATGCCGAGTGAACGATACGTAAAAGTCATCGACAGCGATGAATTTTTCGACGCTCCGTGTAATACGACAAAAAGGTGTTGCGAGGAAAAACGAACGAAGCGAAAGGAAGGAACATTGGAATTCGTTAAAGAAGAAACAAGAGACGGAGACATTCAGGGCGGAGACGTTCGTGTCAGCCTTCTCAATCCAATTAGCTTAATTGTTCGTGTAATTAGTTAATCCTGTTGTTCGGTTCGCGCCTACGGCATTCCAGCGTTCGTAACCTTGCGGTTAATTTCTTTCTGCCAAGGCAACGCGCACCTAACAATACCTATTAATAAGATGATCGTCGGCACGAATTGTACATCGGGTTATTGTTTCGCGACGCACGTTTCGCATAAGGTTTGTACAAGAAAATATCTTTGAAGATTTATTCAAAGTTGCGATGTTCAAGGTTTATTCAAATTAAATGCGGTTGAAAGAAGAAAATTCTTTTCCTAATAAAAAGACATTTCTTCCACTTTGTTCGAAAATAAGCGATTAATTTCGCGACTACGATCCAAGGGGCGCTTCGCAACGCTATCAATCGTACACAAAGCGCAATTTCTTTCCAGTTAGTTTGTATGCCCTATTGTACTCGTTAAATTACCGTCACCTTGCTCAACAAGCCTTATTGTTCTTCGACTCGATCGTCGAGTTTCTGTCCCGTTGGCGTAGGTTCTCCGGCGCTTTTCGAGAGTCCAAATAAGCGCAGTGACGATGAAACGTCGCTGACAACGAAGCGATAACGGTTTCGATCTTACGAAACAACGGCGCGACCATCCAACGTCCAACGCGTTACGCTCGCAACACAACAGAGCCGAAACAGTTACACGAATATAACAACGATGGCTGCTAACGCTTTCAAATGCTATATTTATAGATGCTTGTCAATTTTAGTCGAGCGTAGGCCAACTTTCGAATTTTCAGCGTTTCTTGACGCTGAAGCATCATCGAGATTTATATCAACCGCCCAACAAGAAAAACATAATTATCGATCGTTCTCCATATACAGCTAAGAACGATCGCGCTGCGCCAATATTTTTACCGGATCAAACGCGTCCGGTGTTTTAACGACCGCTCTGAAAGTCTAACGTTTTAATAAAATTGAAGTTTATCGTTCAGCTTCGACTCGCTTACGACTCACCTCGTCTTTTCCGAGAATCATGTCGACTACTCTTAGGTATGGACTTTCCTTTAGACTCACCTGAAAAAGAAAAAAAGATACGTATAAGTTAACGACGTTCATCAACGAACGATGACTCGGAGGAAGCGGAATATGATGGGTTCGGTTACACGGGACCGTTCCTCGCGTGGCTTTTTCACGGTGCGACGCACGACGTTAATGGACACAACCCGAACAGATTCTCGCTGCACGCTCCAATTCTTGCGGCGTTTCGCGACGCTGCAGCGGCGGCGAACGCCAGGACACTCGTCGCGTCCACATTTTTGTCTAACTGTACTCAACGGGGAAGCAACCGGATTAATTGCGACCTGATTAAGTGCACCGCGTGAGATCCGTTCTGGTAATCTCTTCCCGGTGCGCCAACGAACGCAACATGAGAAACTTCGCACGTGCAGTCGATCCGTTTTAATCGCAAGGATTTTCAGAGTATCAAAGTTTCTCGGATATTCGTCCATACGATATAAAACTCGCAAACTCAATTTCTCTTTTCCATTGCTATTCAATGTCTCACTCTCTAAACTTGCTACAGAGATATGCTGTTTATTCGTTTCTTCGACGTTGCGATCTAATTGAATATAAGAAAATAACGTGTCGCGCCATTACGCTTATATTATATTTGTAATTGTAAATTTAACTTGTTTTTATAATCGAAGATTCGGAAGTTAACTAAAAATTAACTTCTAAGCAAAGAAGATTTTGCAAACGGCGAGTCACGGGGTTAGGAGCAATGAAATGTAAAAAGAAAAAGAATATCGTTTATTTACTATTTCGGGTAACGTTAAAAGTCGCTATGAAATCGAAATGTTATATTTCAATCTTCCTTCGATATCGATTTATCCACTCTCAGTTAGGTATGTACTTTCTCTCTGACCAGCTCGCTGCAAACCGTGCATAGGTACTACTACGCGAGATTTAATTTTCGTTTCAACCCCGTTCTATCGCAATGGTATTCGTGACAGTAGTAGTTGTGATATTACAACTGCGGTTATAATACACAAGATTCGTCCAGGTCTGAGAAAGTGTAAAATCTAATATGGCAACGTTGTACAAGTGCTCAGGAAAACGCTTGATCGTTCGGATATGATACTTTGCTTTTCAGAAAGTTTCCTTTGAAATCAGATCGATCGTTGCAATGAAAAAATAACGCGGCTTGTTAAATTCCGTTGCATCGCAATTTCAAGCTGAGAAAATATTTTTCATCTCAATGTTGTAGTCGATATTAGGCTCGAATGCATTTTATTTGATTTCGTGGCTGTTCGTATCGAAACTTTTATTAATAATACCGTTCCGATCTTATATTCATGGAATTACTGTGGTAGACGGAAGAATAGCGAAAAGAGAAGAAAGAAGAGACGGAAAGCAGCACCATACCTAAATCAGTTAAAGATCTAATTTAATAAAACGAATCTAAACAACTTTTTCTCACCATTATCTTTGCTACGCGCGAATCGATTCATCTAAAATTACCTGCCTTTATGTTACTCGCGATCCATCACCGCGCAATTTGATAATTGAACAGAGAAATTATCGGCGAGAACGCTAGAACGTTTCACAGTTAATTCGTATTTCGACAAATAGCAATTGCGTTTAACTTGGGGCAAAATTGTTTGTCGACTGCAGAACGGGAAATTCGATCAAGACTCGGCGATTTGATTAGAAATTCCCTCTAATAAGCAGATGTGCGACGAGTAACGCTCTTTCGATTCGAAAGCTTTGCAACATACGTTTACGTATGCGCGTCTCGGTTTACAGAGGAAACTATATTTTCGTGCCAAACATTGCATCAAGTTCGTTCCTCGTTAAGGAAATTATCGAAAAGTTGCTCGTTATATGCTATATATCCTTTCAGGACAACGAATTAATATTTTTATGTCTCTTCCCTAAGGACTAACGATAACAAGGATCTATAAATTCAAACGAAGCGTCGATTTAGACGAGATTTACGATCGCAGCTCATCAATTACGCTCCATCCTTTGGAGACTTCCGATTATTAGTTATGATTGATCACACGTCCAATTAATTTCCTCTGCGTGATAAAAGAAATCGTACATGTGAAAACCGCTTTCCCGAACTTTCAGGAAGACTTTTGTCAGTCGGCCCGCAGGGACGATTTTTAATTGAAACCTCGACTCGACCGGTAAGAATTTAATTAACCTCTTAGCTCTAACCAATTAGAATTTTCACTCTCTTTTAGTCAATTACGGTGCTGTCTTTGGCTACCAAACAAAAAAAAAAAAAGTATACAGAACAACAGGAATGAATTTTTTTCTTCATACGATATTTTATATTATATTTTTTCATTTCTTATCGTAAGTCCGACGTATCATAAGTTTTAACGATGTCAACTTCTTCGAGTAAAAATGACGAACGATAGACGAATTCTTCGCGTTGGAAGCGCTTTCCACGTAATAAAAAAAACGCTCGTAAAATTCGATTCTGGTCGTAAAATGATTCGTACTTGATATTTCACGACACGTCGAAGAAGGTGTCTGGTCTGATCCAGTGAAATTCGTTTCAGCGGAAGCGAATCGCAAAGAACTTATTCGCGCAGTCTATTATGGAATTTTTAGCCGCGTTCATTCGACCGTCTTTTCGCTCCGATCTGACCGGAGCAATCGTGTTATTATCGAACGATTGTACGGACGTGCCTTGCATGGGATATCTACTACAACGGGAAGCGAAGCACGTGTTTCGAATTGCTCGTGAAAGCCAGAGATTCGCGTCAAAATGTCAAGGAACTGTATCGAGGAATTTATACACGTTGGCGAAAATTCATGTACACTCCCATTTCTCTATTTTTTTTCGATATAAAGCGAATAATAATATCACGTTCATTTTAATTTAATAATCAATAATCATAATTAATAATTAACGTAACATAGTTACATCGAATTATCAATGTCACGTTATGGCCACCAAGATGAAATCGGTGAAACAGTTTTGCCACTAATTGAACTTTCTTTTCGATAAAATATCGTTTATGCGCACCGCTTACTATTAAAAATTGAGGTAGGGCAACCGTGCCTCGAACTGTGACAGTGTTCGCGTTGAACGATATAATTCTGTTAAACAATTACGTTCTAAATTGTCTGCGATAATGTGCGACAACCCAACGAGGGAGAGTATCTAATGTGAAAATTCCGTTCCTCTACTAGGATTCGTACTAGAAACAGATGCTTCTGAATTTCCGGGTAGAAATATACAGGCAGAAACGGAGAAACGGGCAACGGTAGGTACTGAGGGAGTGGAATAGGATCGATTCAATTAGCGTTATTATTGCGCGAAACAGAGGACAACTGATAAAAAGTCCGAGCGCCGAGGATAATTCGATGTCGACGTTTGTTCTGTCTTAATTCCCCTCGAGAATGGAAACGAATTTCTAGGGCTTTCTACCCAACGGTTTACCTCGTTTCCTCTTCTCTCTTTCCGACTCTCTTTTCCTTTCTCTTCTCCCTCACCTTCCCTATCTCTTATCTCATTTCTCAGCAGCGGAGCAGGTACAATACGGTCCTGCTACCTGCTCACGGTCAGCTAGTAAAGCGACGGTATAATTAGAAGAGGAGCAGCGCGCTTGAAAGGAGAACCAAAAGGGCCTTGCCAGTCAATGAATCGATGAAATTGCTCTGTGAGAGATTCTATCGCCGTAATATTCGTACTTTGTGCCACAAGTGCCTCTTTCGATGCTTCAGACTTCAGACGCGCTTCCACCTGTTTACCATTCTTTCCTCGTCTTCTTCTCTCCAGCTTCTTTTCTTCGTAACATGATGCGTTAAAAGATATTTCACGAGTGGAAAGGCGGCGGTCTTTTTTTGCGAATAAAGTCGAATTTCTCCGAGAAATTGATGGCGCGACTTTTTGTAGAGACTCGAGTAGTATAAATAAATAAATATTTTGTCGTTTATGCGAAGTTGAAAGAAATAGGAAAGATTCGAGCGTAAACGATATCGGTTATAAACGCGCAGAGCACAAATGAAATTCGTATTTACCAAACGTCGCGGAATAAAAATACGAAAGAACGAGAAAACGGTAAAACTTTCAGCCAACTGATAATAATTTTATTTACCAGCCATTATGCGATATTACAGTTTTTCAGGTGAAAATAATCCGAAAGATTTCGCACTGTCATTTTTTTATTCCATGCAAATTCCACGTGGCACCGAAAACAAATACCTACTTTGGTACTTAAAATACTCGGTCTGCTTTTCTACCGTGTTTGGCAGTTACGTTTATATTTAACAATATCTGGCTCCTACGTTCGTGTCAACGAGCAACGGCCAGTGAGAAATTTAAATCCTTGCTCCACTGCTTTTCCATTAATTCACGATTCGCGTTCACAGGCCCGTAAACAATATCGTGGAAACATTTGCAGCGACACAGCTCGATAAAGCTCTCGATAAGTATCGGAATTTGCGCTTGAAAAATTGCTGGAAACTCGGTAGAACGTTTTACACTGCATGTTTAATTTAAACACGTTTAATTTAAATTTCGTCCCGCATCTGACATCCATAATTAGTAATGAATCGTACGAATCCATTAAGCGATAATTAAGTCACTTAGCAAGGAAAAAGATATCCAAGAATCGCAATAGCAATTAAAGATCGAAGCAGCAACAAGCACAGGATACGCGGTCAAGTTGATGGGACGATTAATAAATCGAGAACAACGGATAAATCTTGCTGAGAAATGTAAGAACGTAGGTTAAGAAACTCGAACCAACATTTTGCTTACTTTCATAAGGAAAGTAGGTATAAGAAATCACCTATCTCTCGACTACTTTCCGCATATAAATTTCGTATCACAAAATTGTTTCTACAACGCATATAGATATTTTATCGTGCGATCCACGTGTAATTTCCTCCATCAAGCTATATTATCTAGGGAAAAAGCGTGGACTAGATAGGGGCATAGAAAAAAAGAAGATAGGAAAGAACGTACGCTTGTAACAATTTCCAATATCCTGTGGCACGTATCGGATTCTCATATTGCTGACGCACTCTGGTTACCAGTTAGCCAGCAACTGTGCAAGCAGACTCGACCTTGAGCAATTATTAGATCATCCACGAATAAATCTAGCGGATCGAAGAAGCCTCGAATCCGCTATTCCAGACACGGTCGCATCGCTTTCCGCTTACTTCTCGTCCTTTGTTACATCTTGCACGAAGACGAAAGCGATGAAATCGCTGTATCTCATTGCGTTTCGGACAACATCCTTCTAACGTGCTTTATTAACGCACTCGAGCAATCGCCCGCAATTCTTATCTTTATTCCAGATATTTTTCCTCCTCTTCCGTCTACGAGCGCTAAGAAACGACTTTGTGCTTCGAAATTTCAATATCCTCCGAAGTGTACGATTCCACGACGCACGATTTTCCTGTCCAATAACTTACAAATTGTAATCGCGAGTCTAACTTTTATCCGAACGTCGTAAATCAGGAGAGAATGAAATGGTCACACTTTATTCGCGGTTCGATAAACCGTCTATCCAAACTCCGTGAAAGAGTACAATTGATTCGTGGCGATCGACGTTAAACTCGTCGATCCTACCGAAGATCGTCCGACACGCGAACAGGAATCCCTCGAGCACAGAGCGATCGGTTCGTACAGCCTAGGCAATTTCGCGACACACGTCGACGCGATTAAACATCGATAAATCCGCCACGGATCAAGAAAATCCTTGTCGGTCACAACTCGAAACTCGATGAATTTTCACGATCGTTTTTGTTTCATTAGCGTCGAGGTCCTGGCTTCGACGTTTCACGATGTTTTACAACATTATCGTCACCAACATTAGCAATATTTAATATCGTTTTTTTTTTTTCAGGACTTTGTCCGAAAAACGAGTTCGATTTGAAATTGATTAAACGTAGCAGGTATAGTTCTTTCACTGTTTCGTCACAAATGTCAACTACGTGCGTATGTATCTGGCGAGAATTCTTTCGAATTCAACCGTACATGTATGTATCTACTCGTATTAAGAATACAGAAGATCCGCTGTGGCGATTCCATGGACCTTATTTAGAGAGTACAAAGGCTGTAAGAGTACTCGACGAGTGGAATCAACCAAAGTCTCCTTTGCATACGCATTACGCATACGGATCCATTCATGTCGAGAGATGAAGTCGTAAGTGTGGGAGGAAATAACGGATGTCTTCTCAATGACGATTATCGTCGTTCTTCTTCGGTGAAAAGATAATCAACGACACATCTAGACACACGGTATCGATTCACGAGCAGCCTCTCAGTTGGACAGTGAACATGATACAGTCGGCAATGAACTGACGCAAGTGGAGGCCGCGTATGAAAGTAAATATTAACGCTGCCTCCTTCGGTTACGCTCGTGAGCCACACCGGAGATCTTGTAAATACACCTTACTTGGGTGCATCCAAAGTACATACGCACATATTCGCAGACTGGATCAATTTGGATTCTTACATTCGGATTCGTCGTATTTTTAAGAAACAGGACACTCGTTCGACGAATTTAAGATCACTGTTAAATTTCTAACAAATTTATTTCCCTATGGCATCGTAAGTGGTCGTAAATCATCTTACTACGCGGCAAGAATCCAAATACCGTGTTCCTCGAATCTTCTACACCCAAGATTGTCACTTTTTCGATTTCACCACGTTATATTAATTAACGTGCATCGCGATTTATGCTACATTTTCAGATGCTTTTGTGGCATTTCTCGCGACACGGTGAGATGGTCGAAGCGGCAAACACACCGAGTATGTATTTTGGGAGCTACGTAGATACTTTTAAAGCGCGTTTCTCGCTCGAGAATTTGTGGGCGTCAGACGTTCTGGTTACCGTATCGTATATTCGCGTGAATTATTTGCAGGGCATAAATATCGGTGTCTTTTTATTCTTTCTGAATGAAACTGCCAGCGAACGAGTTTTATTCACGCCGGATGCACGAGCAACACGTTGAGAAATTTCTTTCTTATATCACAAGATTAGAAAGAGTTTCGTCGTAGCGGCGTAGACGCGATTTGTTTTCGACTGTAAATTCGTTAAATGTAACGATCTGATCTGACGAATCTGATCAGAAATTTATATCTATGTTAACTGTATTACAGTTATATTACGTTACAAAAATTTCAAAAAAATTAAAAGCTTTAAAAACGTTAAAGAGCGTACGGTTTCGGGTCCTCAAGTTTCTCCGAAGAATACGTACGCACATAGCTGTTAAGCAATCGTCTCCTATGTAGGTAGCAGGTATCCATCGAATTCTTTTCCCTACAAGACCGAATATTCGAGTAACGCGAAACGTTTGTAGATCGTTGTCATTCGACGAGGAATTTCCATCTGGAAACGCATCTGTGCCAACCATATCAATCTCGACTTGTTCTCCTTTTTCCCACGAGAGGTTTTCTTTTATGGGAAAGTAGAAGTGCAGTTTTAACGAGCGTAGGCTCGTAACATTGCATACGCGAGTCACCTACGTCCTGTGTGTAGATCTTGCGTGTCCTTATCCTACGTACGATGTAGCGAAATCGTTCAATCTCTGTCGTCGTGACAAGCGTCGTGACAAGCATCGTGACAAAAATCAACAATAAACCGTTGGCAATGATTTATGACGTTAATCGCAGCGGAGGAAAAAAGAAAAAAAGGAATTTAATTACAATTTACTAAGAAATGATATTAGAAGGTGATATTTAATTAGGCGATAGCTAATTAGGAGGAAATACTCGAACGCAAATAATTGCAATTTCAATCGCGAAGAAAATCCATAAACGTAATTTGAACGAACATATTAGGTCGATCACAGTTTATTCTCTTGGTTTGTACTCGATAGATGGTTCAAAAATTCCTTCAAATTCCTGTGTAATTTAATCATCGTTGTAACTTGTTTAAATTTTTCGAATCTTTGCGATATCTCTGTCCTATTCCTCTTTCTCTTTGCCTCTTACAATTTACGCAACTTTTCTTTCTCCGTCAAACTATCATACAGTATTTTACATCGTATCTTACACAGTCGTAACCTCGCTTCTACGCTTTCGTTCAGGCCTGTAATTAGGAATCTACCTGATTCGAGGTCGTCGTGGTCAGCTCCACGAAGGCAGGAGTGAAAACTGCGCGACAATCTTCGACCACCGGGCGACGCGCCCTCCGTCGAAACGTTGTGCATCTTCACGGCCAATTTCTCGAGCTCGGAACCCCCTCTAACGAAGCTCCTCCGGCCGCTTCCGTCAAGTAGGTCCGAGGTAAACCGAGTGCCGCGGCATTTTTTTGCGAGTCGCCCGCGACGATGCTCGCGCCAACGAGTACCGGGTTAATTAACGACTAATTAACGGGTAACTACGCGCGATCCTGCCTTGGCACAGGTGCGTGGGCGTGGCGGTAGGTCGCGGCCAATCTCCTCTCGTCTCCTTCCTCGCTCTAGTTCACACCTGCAAAGAAAATCAAATTCGTCGAGCGACGTTGATCGACGTACGCTCGAGGAACGTTCTCCAAAATAGCGACACGAAACCCGAGATCCGGGAAAACTGAACTTTACTTCTACGAGACTTTCTACAGTTCTTTCCATTTTTATTCTGCATGTTTCTCGCCTCTCTTTATTCCTAACGTAGAATTTAATGCCGAACGTGAGTGCGACTTTTTCATTCTTCCTTCAACACGAACATTTGAACGTGAACATTGAACAATCTCCTACTGAAATTAAATAATACAATATTTTTAGAGATCAAATGTTCGCGGTATTCAAATATTCAAATTCATTATCAA
Organism: Bombus pyrosoma; assembly: GCF_014825855.1. Taxonomy (NCBI): domain Eukaryota; kingdom Metazoa; phylum Arthropoda; class Insecta; order Hymenoptera; family Apidae; genus Bombus; species Bombus pyrosoma. The sequence goes on along the minus strand of NC_057772.1, from coordinate 633,890 downwards.
ATATGTATAATTACAAATTACGATCATATGGATCCGAGCGTGCGCTGTCTGCTTTGTGTCGCGATACAACTACTATTATAGAATGGACGTTGTTTTTTTACGTAATACACACACCTGCCTTTGCAGATTTTCTTCGAAGGTTGCGTTTAATAATAACGACGCTTTGTCTTTTTATACCTTCGGGTTTTTCCAGTATTACAAAGATATATATATAAATATCCACTAAAAATATGTCTTCGACGTAATAAGTTAAAAAAAAAAAAACGATAAGTGGGTCGTATTAAAGAATAATATGTAATACACGCTAAACGATAAAAGCTGGAATCGTCGGTAAGACGAACTTAAGTAATTTACCTTCCAACTATCGAACGTTTCGTTCGGTTCCGTCAAAAATTTTCAACCGTTTTTTCCCGTCGAATATGAAAATCTTTCGTATCTACGATTCAACGATTTTACATTTAACAAATAACCTTCGACATACACGATCGAAATTCGCTTACGAATACCCGAAACCGCAAAAATGAAAAATATGTTAGAAACCTATGTCAGAAAATCATCAATGCATCGCGACCGATTAGATCAGGTCAAGTTTCCAAGACATCAGTCCGAAAAGTTCGAGCTCGTCGTGTTCAACCGATCGAACAAAAACAAATATGGCAACAATTGCGTAACGTGTTGGTCGAATTAGACGAAACCGTTAATAAACGATCCATCACTCACCGTTACGTAAACCTCTCATCCTGCACGCTCCAGCTCTTTATCGTTTATTGTTCATCGTTTGTTCCAACGTGTACACTCTTCCCCGTGATTTCGTCCAACATTAATCAACGTTGAAAAACGCCTCTACATTTTCATTAAAGATTATTACCGTGGCTTTGTACGATTTACACGATGGTCGTGTACGGCGAATGAAAAGCGCAACCCTCCGTGAGATTTTTCCTTTGTAGGCATACATATATGGGACGTGCTAGCCACCGAAGGAGAATCTCAGTGGAGACCAACGGGAAATAAATCTTCAGAGACTAGTTGGTTAGGATTTGCGGGATATCTTGCAGAAACGGATTGCACAACGAAGCTGCAAGGCGATTCGCACGATCGTGATGAATGGAGGAAAGGACGAGTAAAGTGTGATGTTACAACTCTTGTTATCCACTGCAGTATTTCTTTTCCTTTCGACAAATATAGTTTACTCGTTTCGTTCGCTGTACGAAATGCAAGTATATTTTACAACTATCCTGCGATATTTTATTTACAAGCTTAAAGACGATCTTCGACATCTCTATCAAATATTTTTGCCAACTTAGGGAAAAACACGCTTCTATAGAACTTGCTTCCGCGAGTCGAGAAATTACGCGTTAACAGATAACTTGTGGAATTTGTTGAAAAGAGATTTTTCATTCTTAAATTCAACGTCTCGTTGCATCATTTTTCATTTGCCTCTGAAGGCAAAATGAACGTACACGTATTTGATAAAATAAAATGCCAATGTCGCAGAGTGCATGTTCGTCTTTTGATTTTAACGCTTTAAAGATCGGGAGTATTGGCCACGACGTTTTCAAATTCCCTTACAAGAATGATAATTTTAAAGCACGAAAAGACACCGCGAAGAATCCAATGACGACTCACTTATGCAAGAAGGGAACCGCCGCTTTTATGTGGCATCGTGCTCTCGCAATTATTGTATTTTTCAAGGATTAATCCAACAAGCGTGCGCGTGCGCACACACGATTGCGATTTGCTAAACGTATAATTTATGCTTTGCTTGCCAGCGTGTGGGCTCTTTGCTTATGCACGCGCTGCAGCTCGTAGGTGTGCGTGGGCGTGGTGCACTTTTTAAATAGGCCGCCAGGCTAGCTCGTAATTAAAGACCGAAAGGCAGAGAGATAAGTTTCGATTTCAGCTCTCGAGGCATCGTTGCCGCCGCGATGCGGATGGTTATTCGATTCGTCGTTGCTAGAATAACGATCTTATTTTAAACAGGAATAAGTTCTCGCAGAGTTTTGAATACGCTCCTTCGACTAATATTTCAGCGATTCCTTTACAATTTTCGGCTCTGTCGTTAGATTTAAAATATTTGAACTTAACTTACGTTTAAGAAACCGGATTCGAACTATTGTTACCGATGGAAATAACTCTATTTCTTTTCACTGTCTGCTTTACAACATTTAAATACAGAAAAATACCACTCGCGACGGTCTCTCGATATTTCTGTACGCATGCACGTCGTTTACACGAGGCTATATCTTTGTTGCAGCCAAATAATACATTTATTTCCGATAATTTCGTGGAAACGCAAGTAGAAACGGAGTTCTCGCGTGTAATCGTCATTCGTTATTTGTTCAGTCTCTTCTTCGTTTTTCTCGTACGACGATCGCGTCACCGACACACGCGAAATTTTCAAACTTTTTTGCGAACACATTCGGGTCTCGACTCGACGAATCTGAATGTAAAGCACGGAAGATCTCGATCGAGAATGACTTGGAGAACAGGCTACAGAAATGATATCCCCACGAACCACCTGTTGCTCGTAAACTTCAATTTCCATTTCCATGAAGCGACCGCGCAGCATGGCGCAACGGAAAGGCGCAAGAAACACGAATGCTGCTCGCTAGCATCGGTGCTCGTTAATTTCTTCTTCTAACTAATTAACGATCCGAGTAATTTACGGTAAATGAAATATTAATTAGATCTGGGATCGCAGAGATCCGCTGGATATGTTTGTGGGAAGAAATGCGACTGAAATAACATATTCTTACAAATTTCACACGCACGATACGTATACAAGTACTCGTGTATTAACTCGCTATCGATCGCGAACCCGCTGTAAACGTTCCATCTCCAATTACGTATCGTTCGTAACTTTGTGGCTCGGCTCGCTCATTCTAACGCACGTTTACACACAGATTCGTAGTTACCTGGTATTTTTCTTACGTGCCCGCTATTTCACCCTATCCACCGCATTGTACGAGATTCGATCACGAGCCGAGCAACAATACGCCATCTACGTCCCATTGGAAGATACGTTGGTTACAATACACACGCCATTAACCCCTCGTAAATCTTACGCGCCTCAGGAACTGTTATTATATTTACCCAGCGAGCTTTTCGCCGTTTCCTCGACGTTCGAAAACTGGTTCGTTAATCATTCGGCGGGGAAACAAGAGCGCGGATCGTTAAGGCCGCTCATCGCAACAGGGCAATTACATTGAGCCGGCGTTCGAGCAAGATTTACGATATCGGATCGGTATCGGATATTAATGACGCTACGTGAACTTGCAGGTTTCGTTCCATTCGCGTCGTGTCGCTTGAAAATAGAGATCAATGTCCATCGCGAAGGATAACTGACAGAAAGTACATAGTAGAATTTGAAGTTGCGTCTTTACCCATGATCGACGGATCGTCGATGGATGAATCTTCAGGACAGAAGGAACAAACAATCGATATAAATTTTCTGCAACTAATTAACGCGGCATGGCGTGACGTTCGTTAGTTTCAGGCAATTCGGAGCGGATCGATGAGAGCTAATTGCGAACATTACGAGCTCCTCTTTTACGGCGTCTGCTGCTCTCTAGTTCATTTTCTCTCTGTTGCTGGTTACTTCTTTAGAGCTTTAAATAGTGGCAGGGAAGATGTCGGCTCTTTGTAACGCGAAAAAATCGTAAAAGATCTTAACGATATTATTTCGTAGCGATAAACCGTGCCATATTTGCAACGATATCGTCAATATCGTTTAATTGTTCCTTTATTTTAAAAGTAATATTTTAAAAGAAATATTTACAAGAAAAGAGTAGAAATTTCTTATAGAAAAGCAGAAATAAGCAGACAAATCTGGATATGCGTTCGATGAATATTCATCGGAACGTCGAAAAGGATTACGGAATTTGTGCTGTCATTAAAGGTATTTGGGAAAAAAAACATTGACCTTGCAAGTTTTATCCGTCGCGAAATCCATGGAATCGCGAGCGGAAACATGATTTCACGATCGCGAAAACTGGTGTTTCTCGTCGAACGACTGTGAATAACGAGCTAGTCGATTTTATCCTTGCGCGTGTCCACGACCCACAATTTTATCGTTTACAGTAGGCGCTTCTCTATTAGCCTTCGCACGAGATGTCGTAAATTTTCAGTCGCAATTTTGTCATTTTACCATTAAAGAGGCCCTAATGAATATTAATGACGACGTATAAATAACATAACACTGTTCTTAATTTCAAACTTCTTCCCGTGACCATTATTTTGCTGTTTTTCCATTTCTCGAATATCTTCCTCCAATACGATGAAACGTTAACGAGCCCGACAAAACAGAGAAGAATTTCATACGAGTAATTGGCAATTAACATATCAGCTCGATTATCCGGACAGCATTTTATAATACGTCAAGATCCACTTTGCAAATTTTTTTGCAAATTTTATTACGAAATGAAAATTCTTATTTGTACGCGTTTATAAAATTCGAAAATAAGATAATTATTTTTGATAGCATGTGCGTAGAAAGAAAGTAGGGTGCCTCGTCTTTTTATACATTATTATTAATTATACATTAAGTAATTATACACTAATAAACTGTATTACAAGAATATATCGTGTATCTGTGTTCGATTGGATGGAGAATCCGCAACTATTTGACGGCACGTGGATGCGAAGGATGAAGTCGGTAGTCAGAGAGAAATTATCCACAGTTACGGCAAAGATGGTCCTTCTCGAGAAATTCACAAATGGAATAGTTTAATTTCGGCTTAAGTCTTCCGTCGAGGGAGAGTCACACGCGGTCTGCTGAATTTCGAGTTCAAAGGCCGGATTTGAGATTCTGTCGAGGATTAAAGGTTGGCCTGGCCACGGACGACTATTCGCGTCGACGTTTCGTAAAAGATATAGCGGTGCTTAAAATAGAGAAGGATCCGAGACGCTGGCTCAAGTAGCTTTTAACGATGAACCAAAGCTGAGAAATCGTCGGCATCGTTGGATGATCGAAGACGGAAACAGAAGAAGCGACTTCTCGTGTCGCTACACTTACGAATAATTCAGGTATATCTCTTACGTTTCTTTCGGTTTTGGTAATTTTATTTTTAGCTCGACACCAAAAATAACGATTATCTTTCACATTTTTACGAAAAGGATTGATTCTTCGAATATTTTAGCTAAATAACAACCAAACTTTTGAAACATACGAGATACACGATACGAGTTTAGACGAACTACTCCTTCTTCTTCCACTTCTCGCAATTTCCTGTTGTTATTATACGCACCTTGGTTCCGCGTACAAAATCAGATCACCTACTTACATACGTAAGTACATACCGTGCGCAACGGACAAGAATCACCGTCGCTTTCGCAATTACGCGAAACACCGTGCTACTCGTTTCGCGAGACACACATTAAGGATAAAACACCGACGAGGAAGAAAGACTCCAGACAACTATTTCGATTTCCATTCTTTCCCTGTCCGGCTAAATAGAATCGAACGAAGCGCTATTCTTGTTCTCGAGGAATCATTAACTCGCGTTACTGGAGCGGTCTTCTGGCTTTCTTTATCCCCAGCCGTGAAAACGGAACGCGTAATCATTTTTTCTATTACACCGGCGACACTTCCGGTGAAAGCACGTTCCGATTCGCGCCTAAGCTCGTAAAGTTGATTTATCGAGACTGACGTGAACTTATCGCGGGGTACGCAGAGCTTTTCACCCTTGCTGGCTGGAATTACGATCCGCGATTTATGCTCTCTGAAAACGTGGTCGAATATTCGACAGATTTACGAGTGAAACCAACCTTCGCGCGAAAAGCTTGAAAATATTCGCCGTCTTGCTCGAATCACTCGCCGCATTGTAAATGACCGTGTTGAGGATTTTTCATGAATTTTCTTTCCACAGAAGCTAAACGATCGTTGAGAAAATAGACGATCGTAATTTTTAATTTGCACTATATCTGAAATTTCAATTTTTTTATTTTTTTATTTAGTAATATATTTAGTAATTTCATACTCGTCAAATATTATTCGAAAAACACCTAATGCAGGTTACTCCGAGCGTTGCGAATTCTCGACTAAAGAGCAACCGGTCAGATCAAACCGATCGGTCGATATCGCGTACCTCGAATGACTTAACGCTCAACTTGGAGGAGGTTCAATAGATCGAGTGTTAGAGTGATTCGCGCTTGTTGTATAAAAGTAACGTTGATGTTACGAACACGGCGGTGGTAGGATCTTGTTGGGAGTGCAACGGATGCAAAAGATTTTTCGACAGCCGTTTTTCTTCGGTGCAATTTCCTGCTGTTTAAACTGATGATAAAAGCATAGATTATTCCTTTCGTGTATCCGATGTAGCAAAAATCCTAATATTCCGATATAACGTACTTATAATAGCGTACCTATTTAATCTAATAATATAATATAATATAAGGTGATATAATGTAATAATGTGTTTAATCATCCGTGAAGCGGACGGTTCGGCCGAACGATTATCACCAACCAACGATATTCTCTTTTGTTCTACAGAGAGTAAACCTCGAATTCAATTGCAAACAATATGCTGTGTATTAATTCCAATTGTTATTACTACGCGTGTATCGAAAATCAATTACAGTGCGGAAACATTGTTTCCTGGCAAGAATGGAGCCGTTCGGACGCGCGAAAATGCGCTTCATCTTCGGCATGGACCGTACAAGCGCAGGTGCGCGATTGCATAACAATCGTGCATGCATTATGTAACGTTAGAGACGCCGAAACAATCGCTGGAAAGTACCGGCAACAAAGGGACGTGCACACAGTGTATACGCGGCGCGATTAAGCGGCCGCCCGGTTGGCGCGAGATTCGTGTAATGAAATTAACGCAGTTGGATAACGTTTTCTCGGAACATTGCTTTTACTCCACCTCAAAGCACCGTTTCGCAATATTCGAGCCAGGGAAGATATTTAGAAACGTTGTTAAGAACATTACGATCCTTTCACCATTCTACTGCGAACGTTTTAACGTTTTTCACGCGAAATACGTTTCAGCGAGCATCCAGTAGAATTTAAAAAGTTCACTCGGCTACAGAATTAACTTTCGTTTGTCCCTTGCGTTCATTTCACATATTGCTGTAAATCTAAGAAAGCGATATTATGCCCTTCGCGTTACTCTTTTTGCAAACGATGCGATGCAATTCCTCTGTTTCTAACATCAATTACAACGATGCGGGGCATGCTGCTTATAATTTCATACCGTATACCCGTGTATTACAATCTTCGACTATACATCGTAAAGCCAGATGCTTCTGTATTTTCCCAACATCATGCGTGTATTTAATATGATATTTTTTAAATATCAAATATACAAAACATACAACTTTTTCGTAAGCAAATTTAATCACGATCTTAGCCATAATTACAACAGGTTCCCACGTAGCAGTTCATTCTACATATTTACTTATACAACATTGCTATCCTGTTACACACGAAGAACTCTTCGCCGAGCTCTTCCTCCACACGCCAACCATTGAATTCAACTGTAATCTCCACTTTCGAAGAATTTAATACTCGACCCTGTTCATTACGCCGCATCGCGAGCTAATTAGTAGCTCAGCGAATGTCGATTAACTCGATTAGCATTCCTGATTGTCCGAGCATGGCCTTCCCGGCTTTATACACTTGCGATTTCGTGCCACCTCGTTTACCCGCGCCATTCGTCTCCTCTCGAGATCTCAGTAGTCTTTCTTTATCTACTCTATTTGCAAACACGTTTTCGTGGTGTTTTGAACGGTAAACGGTAAATAATTTGAGCGGGGAACGTGTCTTGGTTAATGCCACGTACAAGTAGCAAGCAGTCGCGAAATTTATTCCGTTACGCCGTTTTGATTACAAGTGCCGTGAGCGGAGATTACGTACACGAGTTTCTACGCGAAACGAAATTCCAGTCTGTCTTTCCATACGATACAATTGGCTTTTGCATCTCACTCGTACGTTTCTTCATTCAGTTTCGCTACATTCTTACGACAGTCATATTTCTTATAGCGAGAGGTAATAGATAGATGCAACTATCATAAAGGATAGTCCAATTATATTTATATGTACTTGTAGATAACTTTAGATATCAATTTTCATTAGACGACTTTAGATACATCAGATTATACAGCGACGATAAAGAAATAATTTTTAAATAGGTGAACGAGGGAACAGAAATTAAATGAACGAAAAGATTTTTAATTCGTTAGTTCGAGAACTTAGAAAACAATGCAGCGGATTAAATAGCAATTAAAATACGCGTAATAAAATCTGAGAGAATCAGGGTAAATTTTCAATTTTAATCACGCTCGACGATTGCGACTATGGAATCATTACTTCCACATACTGATTCGTGAAATTATTCGCCGTGCACCTCTGTTTGCCACGGATCGATAACTCACGGATTTCACTTTATCGCCTATGATAATTTCAACGGTGCAATTAAAATATAAATTCGCTCTGTTTATATCGTATCCTACCTGTACTGCGCCATTAATTCCGACCTCAACCTTCTCCATATATAATAACGTTAATAAAGATTTATAGTTGCATTAACCCATTTGTATTTCACTTATACACAACTTAAATTGCAAATGAAGTTTTGTACGAAAAACGGCGTTACTTTTTTACCGGTTCAATATATTTTAAAACGCGCCTGTCTGATCCTCATCCCGGAGAATTAAACGTTATTCGATCGTTATTCATGGATCACGAGAAACGCGAACGAAAGAATCTCGCTTATGAAAAGTTCACCGACCTGTCCCAGATATTGTTATAAAATCTCCGCGTTACACACTTGATCACGTAGCATACCCTGTGGGCGACCAACGAAAGAAGGCTGCACGGACATCGAACAACGAGCAGAGGCGACAGTATTTGGCAAATTGTCGTGCTCCTTTCGTTTCGTTTTCAAGTTTTTGGCTGGTAAAACGGCCGAGTTAAATTAAATCGACCCTGTTAACGTAAATAAAGACGGAAGGCTGTCGGCAACGAGACGGCTATTTATGAAATATTTTACGCCCTAACAGAATGTGAAACGTGGTGATACGCTTGTCCCGGGAGTTTCGCTAAATTAGTCCCAAAACAAGTATGTATAACGTAAATGCTTTATTTTTCGTGCGGAGACGCGAGATTCTATGCGAAACGTAAGACAAGAGTAGAGCAAGTGGCAGAAACGACATAAAATCGTGCAATATCTGATTTGGTTTTTCCATAATTGTTATTAATTACACGAAAATAATTCTACGAATAAGTCTGAACGCGTGTTGGAAGAATTATTTTTCTAAAGTTAAAATATAGGTCAGATTAACCGCAACTTTCAAATGGCGTTTACTTTACGGATAAATGCAACCAAAGAAACAAATGTAAAAAAAAAAAGACCCCAGAACACGCAAACTGAACTAATACACCACGGATTACATCGTCACGCGGGTTTTAAAAGCTTCGAAAATTTTGATCGCAGGATCGCACGACAAGTTTCCTTTAAAAGTATCAATTTTTCCGCTTTTCTTACCCCCGTTTTGCGACGAAATATCGATTAACCTTCTCAGCGCGTAGTCTATCTGCGTATATATCGTACGAGTTATTTGATACGGCCAAAGTATCAGAGTATAACGCTCGTAAGAAGAATTATATCCGTCATTATGAAAATAAATACTCTGCGAGTTAACGACGAATATTTCCATGTGCGCTTTCTACGCATTTCAGGATTCATCGCGTAATAAAATGCCGTTAACGTCTCTTACACCGACATCTTTCTACGTTCTCTACTGAATTTGCAGCGCGATTATAAATTTCGTAGTCGTTATTCAGAGCCGATAAGCATATTTCGTCAAAAAGGTTGTTCCACGATGGAACTCTAGGAAACAAGGGAGCGTCCTTTACACGAAAAATCTGCTGTCTACCGCGCACTATCACGCGATGAAAGCCGGTATCTATTTCGTCGACGCGAACGGAAGGAGCATACCCTTTTGTTAGGCGTTATCCATACCGGATGTTGCGTCGTCGCTACCTGCCTGAAAGCCGCTTCCTGCGTTGTCCGATATTCTCTCTTCCCTTGCTTTCTTTCATCTTCCCTTTTGCAGAATTTTACGCGATGCGACACGCGAGAAAATCCCCTTCCCTCTGCATAAACGACTCGCATTTTTCGCACAGGAAAATTCCACTTTCGCTTCCGCAACTATGACTCAAACTCTACCGATGTTCTTCCTTCGATTACAGTGCGACATCACTACGCTACGATACGATTTTTCTTTCAGTCCACCGCAAACCTCAATGGCTCTAGGCAGCTAGGTGGAGAACTCGTCGCGGATAGCGGAGAGAGCAGGAACAAGTTTCCACGGAAATATTCGCAAGTTACGCGCGCGCTCGTAAAGGCGGACAAAATTTCGACGGTAGTTCCGTGAGTTAAACTATGACGAGTTAAACCGACGAGCGACGGTCGAATAGCAAATTAGAAGGGATTCGGGCTGCGTTCTACCATTCCGTGAAAACACGTTATGTCAATGGAAATTTTAAATCCAGCAGCAGCTACCCGCTGCGTAGAATGCGGCGATGGTAAGCTGCTTAAACCGGGAGCTTTCGCAAAACACGAGAGCTTTATACCCTCCGGCCATCTTTCGCTGAATTTTCGCACGGTCAAACAAACGGCAAGTCTCGTGATGCAAATCCGTCCGTCAATATATTCAGTGTACTTTAATATGTATCCACCGAGTTCGGGGCGCGTTAATTCGCACTTTGATTTTCAACCATCGAAGCTTTTAACGTTTGTTTGTTTTTAATGGTTTTGTGGCAGCGATTCGCGTGATATTGGTATTGTGACGAGGGTACTCTGTGTGCTTTTGCTCTTATATATATTTAGATTCATATGTACATTCGATCGTTTCGGATGCTCTCTTTCGATCGATAAAGATCTTTCTAGAAATCACAGATCGTTATAATAATAAATCTCGAGCTGTATCTACATTAACGAACGAATCAACGAGACAATCCATTTCAAATCAAAGAAGACGATCGAAAGAACCAACATGAAATCAGATCGTAGAATCGAACAAATTCGACGAGGTCATGTTGGATCGCTATCCGAGCATCACGCGATGTACTTTCTCCACAGTTTCCACATAAATTTCCGTAAAATTGTCCGAAGAACTTTGACGCTGTTCCATACGATACGTTATAGCTTTCAATAGCGAACGATCCTTTCCCGCCGATAAAACGAACGAGCGATAGGAATCGAACATCGTGGTCGCGTTTCACCGTGCCGTTTCCCATAATTGTCAACACGATTAATCATAATAAGCAGTGAGAAAAAAAACGTCTAGGAGAGACGATCGAGCGGCCAAAAAATTGGCCGATAACTGACGCGCTAATGATTCTAACGTTTCTATAGTCGTTGCACGATTCTCCGCTTCGAACGTTCAGCCAACGTCGGACATGCTTGGGCAGCGTATGGCGCACGGTGTTGTACAGCCAGTTTCTAAAGGCCGGTTCCCAGAGGAAAATAGCTCGAGGGTTGCAATTCCCGAAGCTGCGATCGTAATACGCGTTAAACCGGCCACAACATTGTGCCCAGACGACTAACGACTCACGCGTAATTGGTCGATCGCTCGAAACGACCACGATAATGCGAGAACGAGTTTAATGGGGTAAGTGGATCACGGGCGCGGGATAGAACCATTAACAATTAACCGAGTAGCCCGTATCATCGTCCTATGCGACGTCTATGGAACCCTGATATAAGATGCCCGAAGATAGAAATTTCCTGGTATTTCTTATAACGATCTATCGAAGATCATCCACTAGCAACGTTATCCGCGTGTTTCGTGACAATTTTTATAGTTTCTAAAATATATGATGTCTCATTCGCCTCCTCTATTTTCATATTCCTTGTTAATGTATATATATATATTTTTTTCTACTAGATGGACAAAGCAGGAAAACGTTTATCTCGTGGAAAGAGTATCGTGGTATCGAGATAAACGTCATATCAAGAGATACGACTTTCTCGAATGAAAATGTTTACACAGATCACAGATTCTCAGTTAGAACGCGATTCTTCAAAATGTCGAAATCGAACATGTAATTGTTTACGCTTGTTAATAATGAAAGAATTCGATTACGAATTACGAACGACAGTCTACTCCTACTGCGAAAAAATGTGATGCTCCGCTCAAATGAGACTTCTAATGATTACTATCCTTCAAGAAACTTTATCCGAGTTTTATTTCATTTCACTTTATGCCTGGATACATTATTGTACCAATCGTTTTACTCAATAGTTTCCTAAGTGGGTTTTTCTCATGAAATCATCGTTTTTTTATCTATAATCCTTTCAACGTGCGACATTAACAGCGAAATATGTTTATCTGGCTTTCGTTCGTTTAAAATCGTGTAACATTTTAGAAAATTTTATCGGACGTTTATGTTTCCAAATTCGTTTGATCGTGCAAGTTACAGATAACGAATGACAACAAAAAAGTTCAAGTTGCGATATGAATGTTACAATTAAACTCACATTCTTTGCATTTCTAAAATACAATACTTCGAAATATCATATCTATCTGATTTTAAATCGAAAACTATTAATTTTCGTAGAAAAATCATTTTTTGTCCCATCGTACATGTTACCAACTTAAATTAATTAGAAGTTTTGGATCGTGCGTCCAACCTGTTTTATCTATCAACAATCCGCTATAAATGAAAATTCTGTTTTACTATATAAGTCACAGAGTATTCGATACAACACACCTGTTACAATCATCAGTACATTATTAACAAACGTCAAGCTATTTATTAATTATTGCATGTACAATATGGATATGACGTATGAAATAAACAAGGGAAACCAGAAACTCTGAGTAGTTTAATAAGCAGAAATAATCACAACAATGTCCAAATTAATTTCGGCAACTATAATCCAAGATAACAGGTTTTAATGTTAATCAAATCACATCGAACTATGTGTTACCAACTACAGCCAGAGTTAATTCAGGAAACATCGACACGTGATACTAAATTTTTATTTCAACATAAAAGCACAGTAGATTGTAAAATTCACAAACTGCGTTACGCATTAATTCATTACCGCAAAATCAAAAGTTAATTGCACATCAGATATGTTCTTCAAATCGACCCGTATGTACTTTTAAAATATTACTTCCCTGTATTTTTCCGTGACCGAGACTTCCGAGAGAGAGAGAGAGAGAGAGAGAGAGAGAGAGAGAATGATGAATGTTTTTACGATATTCTTACACGGTCCAAATGAAAATCGAGAGTTTTTTTTTTTGATACAATTACATTGCGATAAAATAGAATTTACAATAGATTAGATTAAGTTACGTTAGAATATTTGGGATAAAAAAGTTCAAGACCCTGGCACATCTGCGAACTAACAATTTCATCAAATTACTTTTGATCGCTTTACTCTAAGGAAAAAAAAGGAAAAAAGAAAAGTAAACTAGATTCACGAATCGTTATTTTTCTGAGCAATTGTTGAAATAATAACATCGGTGGAGGTAAATCGGTCGTCGTGTCGCTTGGAGAACGCCTCGCAATTAGAAAATGCAAAATTTACCTGATGATAGACGGCCGCCTCGGTAAGGCCGTGTTTCCGAGTCAAGGATCTTCGCCAGCGGCGTTTTACGTCACCAGCCACTATTTTTCGTCTCCCCGAAGGCGTACGGTCACTCGGCGAATGCTTTAGACGTTCCACGTTCGCACAAAGCCGTTGCACCGCTGAATGGAACATGCTGCGAGGATCGTGTACGCAGAGTTAATTTTAATGTGCGTTACGTGCGCGTTCGAAGGACGCTCCTCCGACACCGGAGGTCGGTGACAAAAGGGTTCATTTACGCTCCTCCGCCGCGCCAGCAATGAAGCACTCGTACGCTCGATTCTACCTACTATTCGCGATTGAATCCGAGCCTCGAGCACTAGGAAATTTTTCGTTCGAACGATACACGTTTCGCCTGGGCTAATGAGTCGATTGATTATTTAAGCGACGCTCGATATCTCTGGCTGGACGTGTCGAGATCGAACAAATGGAGGGAACCGCCTGACAGACACAGTTGTATTACAAGAGCTATTCCATAGAAATACGATCTTCGTCGATAACACGTAGCCTGCTAGACAATAAAGATTGATATAACCTGAAACTTCGAATCACAGATAGCGAAACGTATTCCTGCAGGAAAACTATCGAGAACGCTCGACTCAGGGTGTCGACAACATCCACTTAACCTTCAGATCGATACGATTCCTTCGAGAACGCGATTCAGGATTCGCTTATTGCACCTGCTTATTCGAATTCCATGTGTCGGCAACACCTGCTTTTGCTGGTCACCGAACAGCCTGGTTGGGAAAGGTGTGTAGGCCAATGAGGGTGTACGGAAACAGAAAGGGACAAAAGGAGGGAAAAAGAAGGCAGACAGAGATCCAGGTGCAAAAATACAAAAGCAAGCGGTTATTCCTAACTGTAACTTTACTTATCGGCCACTCGGTGGGTATCTGCGCTCTCGAGGAACCCTGGTAGAGGGGAGTTTATTTTGGTACACGGTACACGCCACGAGAGACAGACGAAAATGAAAGTCGACGGCCGCGCGAGGGGCGATTACTGAATCGACCGTGATTCAGGGAACCACGATGGTGTGCAACGAACCGGCTCGATTGTGTCGATTCCATCGCCACCAGAGAATCGAGCCGAGATCTTTGATGTTTGAGAAGTAACGAGGTTATTTCTCCAGATGCTTCACGACGAGGCTTGCGTTTCACGCGGCAGATTGAAACTTGTGACTTTTTTTTCAGCTAGAAACGTAGATGAAGAAGAAAAGGGGCGAACATATACGCTTAGAGGATGGGTGTAAAGCATAAAGTCATAATCGTATATTTGTTGCAATTGCATAAACGATGTTTGCAAGAAATTTGAAATGCAAATTTGAGCATGGTCGAATTAAAAGTAGCATAAACGTGTAAAAATATAGGCAATGATCGATAAAGAAAAGTAGGATGAAACGTCGTTATACGAAACGGGGAAAGAAAATGTAGCGCAAATAACAGTTCGCGGACGGATTTCGACATTTTGCGCACGTGCACAGGTAACATCAACCAACGGTCTTCCCTCTTCCAGAGACAAATGTAGAACAGTTCTTCGAATCTATCTTAACTATCGTACTCTGTAATCAAATTCTCCGTGCACTTAATCACGCACGTTCGATGAGACACCGGTAACTTGACTCTCGAAATGGAGCAACGATACTTTGCAACGCGAAGCGAAGCTCTGTCTATTTCTGAGCTGCCTGGCACAACGGGAAACTATTTCAATAAAAACGAAACAAAGGAAACAATTCAAATTAGACTCTGATAAAATCAAACGACGGGTGCAACGAAACAATAGTAGGTACAAGTTCATTTTCTTTCTATCAAAGTTTAAATTTATCCACAGCTTTCTAAAATAAAAGTCCTTGTCATCTATACGTATAAATGACTATCAAAATGAAATTAAGTTAACGATATGTTATTGATAACTGTGTAACGTTTTAGGAATTTTATTTACGCGTTGAAACTTTTAGGGAAAATAGCATGCTAAATAGCTAAAAACGATGAGAATCGTATCGATGATATTTCGGTCTACGATAGCTTCGACGAATGACAAATTGATCGGCGGATCAAGTCAGCTAAGTAAGTAGATTCATCGAAGAAATGGCCCTAACACGAAGACACGTGTAATGACAAAACGAACAGACACGCCACGAATACGATCTAAAAAATGTTTCCTTTCGCTAAAGCGTCTAATCATTCATGGTGCAAACAGGTGCGAGGCTGTACAGACGACATTCGCTTTTATCTGTCGTATACAGCGATAAACTCGTCCCTGTTCCGGCAGGAACCAGTTCATTTGTCCAGATACGTCTAGCAAAAGACTTCCTTCTGTCAAAATGCTGACGTTTAAAACTTGCCGCTCAATTTCTTTCGCTAAACATCGAAATTAGCTATGATTTTTTGCATAATTTTTAAATGTAAAATTATCTTAATAAGGTACAATTTTCGACAAAACAAATTGTTGGTTTTGGAATTCAAACGTGAAATATTTCAAGTTTTGTACTTTCGCCGAAAATGTAGGCTTTTATTCGCGTAGAGATAAAATAGATAGAATTTGTAAAATTGCAATTTATACAATCGGTGAAACTCGTAAGGAAAAATAATCCTATGTACTCGTCTGACACGGTGAATCCCGACAGTGAGCGAGTAACGGCAACGATAATATTATTTGATGAAAATTATTTTTTGTATCGTCGTCGCTGATAAAAGGCGCAAGAAAGAAAAATCTACTGTATAAACAAATTTGCAAACATTTACACAACCTTTTCCTTTTCGTAACAAAACCAACTTTCGGAAAAAAAATATACTGGAATTGTTGATCGATCGCGCCATAACAATTTTCAGAGTGCAAAGAATCGGTTAGCGTAAAATTTGCATAAAGATAAATTTGATAAATCAAGGGATATTTATTTTCCTTGGAAACATTTGCAAAGGATACGTGGATACGACGCGACCAGTACGAGGATTAAAGTTTAACCATTACCAGCCTATCCATTCACGTATATATGTATGCGAGTGAAAACCGAATAAACTAAGGTCTTAGTTTAAACAACAGTAATGACAACAGTACCGTTCAACGTTGTATCCTTCCGTTTTATCTTAATGACCATCGCTATTATATGTATTAACCGTACTACTTCTGCACAACCATATCCATCATTATCACTGCTCGACATAGTTTACCGCATAAATAATTCCTATCCCGATTCTAGCGCTTCTTAAGATTATTATTGTTTCGAATTTCTCTCACTATTCTACGGTAAAGGCATCCGTCCTGTAACCTCGAAATATAATCTAAAGATAACAGGAAATACGAGTAACGTTGAACGTAACAAAGAAAAGCTACTAAAAGGAAATAATTATTCTACGAGCGTTTCTCTTAGTAACAAATTCTTAGTAACAATTCTTAGACGATGAAACCGATGCGGCAATCTACATAAACGCGTACAAAATCGTTAACGATCGATCGATCGATCGATCGATCGAGGCAAGATTCCGGTGTGCCATGTGCAAAAAATCACCAGCTGGATGGCAAAAATCGATCGAGCCCCTAAAACAAGCGCGCCAAGACGATCTTATTTGGTGACCAAATACGGGTAGGGGACGAAACGATAGAGAATAACTGGTTTTCACTTTCATACACGGTACGACACGAACGGCTTCGAACAGAAAATATGGCCTGCCAGATCCGCTGCTGGAAAGATCGTCCGAACAAAAAAGTCAAGGTTTCTTTGCGGTATACGTGAGTCGCGCACCGCCGCGCAATTCTCTGGCTGCCTGCTAAATCGTTCGGTTATCGATGCCGCGGAAGAGTTACGCATTCGATTCTCTCTCGATCCCGAACAAGTCGACCGCGAACTCAGATTAGAATTTGATCCGTCTCGCGAGTTTCTCAGTGCCTTAGAATTTCACATTTTCAATTCTAAATCTCCAATTTAATTTAAATCGTCAATTTTCTATTCTAAGTACGAAACGAAGTTGCGATCAAAATCTACCTCGTAATTCTACTGTAATCAAATATCTGGTATTTCTCGGCTTTCAGTACACCAATACCTTCGTTTTCTTTGATAAAAAAAAAAAATCTGTTTTCAATTCGTAGCTTTGGTCGGGAAGTGAGTGGACTCGTCTGACTCCACTGATTTCCTCTATATTCGCTCAATCATCAATGATCATAATAACGATAACAGATATTTTGGTGATCAGAATAAAATATTTCTTACACGTGGCTCAAACACAATTCCATTAGAAAAACTGTTCCAACGATATTCCAACGCAACTAATAAATGTAAGTTTTGTATTTTATATTTAAACCTAAATTTTCAAAAGTTCACTCTGAAAAACTGTCTTCGACGCTGACTGACACTGCAATTCATTTACTTTTATCTTTTTCTCTTCTACAGTAATGATCTTCTTATTAACATTTACGAGCATAGGCTTCATAACACTTTCCCCAATCGTTACTTTAACATACGTATAAGAAATAAGGTGGTAAGGAATAAACAAAAAATATTCAGATAAAAAAGATATTAAAGTGGAATTTACTACCTCCTTTCACCAAATAATCTACGTTTCTGTACTTAGGCGTTTCCAAGATAAAGATAGACACAGATAAAATGATATAAATATATACTCTGCTACAGGGTATTACATGTTTTACAAGATTTCAAAGTATTTAAAGTTTTTTCCCGATAATTTCTATCTATTTTTAAGTCATGCGCTTCTAAATAAAAAGAAAAAAGAAAAGATTATAGCAATAAAAATCAACACGATCTGTTTTGTGTAATTGTGTTTCAAATGAAAAAGAATATACGACAAATACGAACTAACAATTGAAAGAAGTCAGCTACAACGTCACGAAAGGTATGCGATGATATTGAAACAATGTACACAAGAAAGCCTCGTTAGGAAACCCTGTAGTATTGGCACAGTTGTACAAAGTTCTGGCAAAAACTATCGACAATTCTATAGACTACAGAACTATAGGCAAAATCACTCTCTCGCTTCCTCTTACGTTTCAACGTAAACTACGAAAAGGTGAGAGCAACGAATAACAATACCGAATACTTAGAATCGTGCCTTTCTACGAATCATCAAATCATTCGAAAAAAAGTGTCACGCATCGCAATAATAATGTTTTGTGTTCCTCTCTGTGTGCACGCGGTAAATACCTTCACATTGATTACAACGGGTGAATTTTGATATCGACGTTGGCTCGCTCGACGATCATTGTACGAGCTTGAGATATTTCTCCAAAAATCAAGTTCGTCACGAAGCAACTCGCGCATCACGCAACTATCCTGAGCATCTTCGCATCGAAAGAGACGTAACGCTAGACTCTCCCTCCCCCCGCCCACACACACACACAGCCACGTTTAAATCTTTTTTGTCCGCTCCACCTTGGATCTCTCTCCTTCTTGTTTTTTTTTTCTGTCCCTGTTCCGCCACTAATCGGCCGCGTAAACAACGGGGCTCGTCGTCGATCGTTATACACCGGTACCCACATGAAATCTAATCTGCCTAATCTACGCTTTGGTATCTATAACTCGTCGTTTAACGTTGAACACATAGGTATCCCGGAGTATGGACGGGAAATGCGAACGCGATACCGTGAACCCGATTGTCACCGTTTCGATTTCAACTTCGACAGACTCGCGCGGACTCGCTCTAAGGCGCGTGGGATACGTTACCGGTTTTTCTCGGTTCATCTGCACGCACTGCTCTCCACCGAGTGTTCTTGGCTGTACACACTTTCCCACTGATTTTTCGTACGGCGACACTCGTTTCACGCGCGAACAAAACGATTAAAACACGGTTCGGACATGACTGTACCCCGGAGCACCTCTATTGTTTCGTACCGTCGCGGAGGAACATCGGAACTGGACTGCACGAAGGAATCCCTGCTTAGCGGACGTAGGAGGTGGAAATTAGTTCGTATCGCCGCCGCGGCTACGACTGTGGCCGTGGCGCTGCGCTCTTGCGACGCTACCCACCAACACCGATCAGCTGATTTCTGACATATTTTTGCGAACCAAAAACAGAACTCAGCATTCGGCTGTGCAAGCTCTTTGCCGATCATTGCGATCTTTTTGTTTATCGTATGTAAATTAATTAATAATAAAAGTTAAAGTAATTTGACTTAGTGTCTTTTGCATACGACTTGTTTAAGTTTTTCAGTTGCGTTGTATCACGAGATGATAGTTCACGGTACTTTGTAATGGCATCAAGAAGTTATTGTTGAAAATTATGTATTGTCTTAAATAATATGTACGTATCAATCAATTTCGAGGCTATTTGATAAGCACAACGGTAGGCAGTTACTATACTTTCTATCCACGAAGATCTATTACGTTATCTCAATTCCCGAAGAAGAACGTATTCGCGCATATTCACATAAAATCCGTTTCAACAAGTCTACCAAAACATTAACGTACGGGAGAAACGACATCAAAAAGCAATTAAGAAATCCTTCTCGTCCAAAGAGGCGACAAAAGATAGATTGCCTCGAATAAAGTCCTGGCAGGCGTCCGAGCCATATTGCATGTACAGATTATCTGATATTGACATCCTGGCCGATAATGCGGCAAATAAAACGATCGAAGAATCTTCGGTAGTTTCCGCGTTCTCTGAATGAAATTACAACGTTATGCTAGGCGAACAGCCGGTTGTCCATTCTTTTCCTCGCGATGGTCAAAGAAGAAATGGAAGCGAGCGAAACTCTCGAGACCCGAGAGTTTCGGAAAACTCATAGCTTCTCGAGGACATAAAGTGGCGCGCGCCAAGTCGTCTGCTAGCGACGAGACCACGAGGAGGAAAACCAAAAAACAAGCATAACGAGTGAGGATATCTCGCAGAAAGAAGCACAGACGCCACAGACGCCACGGACGTGACGCGCGAAAGGAAGAACGTCGAAGAAAAACAAAGACAGCGAGAGGAGTGGCACGAGCGTGCTTCGCCTCTCAGCTGGAGGTATCCTTGGACCCCATAGGTCGTCAAGGAAGAAGATTAGCTGCCATGAAAATTCGTCCAAATTTTTGTCGATGGTTGTCGTTTCGATTTATATTTAATTTATTATAATTAAATGGCAAGAAAGAGAGTATGAGAGGAAACTGATTATATTTAAACGAATGTTGTACCTATATCTATCCAAATCGATGAAAACAGATAAATGAAACAAAGAACTCGACAAATTTCTATATTTCGATAGAAACAAATAGCTTTCGCATTTAACTGTATCTTAATCGCAGTTTAAATGATCCGTTGATAGTCTCGTTGAAAATTAACGCAGCTAATGGCTTTATTGTGATGTCGATGATCAAATCGTTAATGTTTGGATATTTTATTTTGATATTGATATCTATATTATACTGATTGTTATGTCGGTATTTAATTATCATGAGAATGTTGTAATTTCTTGTTCGATTAAAGAGTTACCATTTTGTATAGCCATTATTGTTATTATGGAAAAGTGTTATGTTATAGTCGTAATTCATCCAGCGAACTAAATAGCAATTAAACCTGATGCTTTTCGATGCTTATGGGAATTTTATATGAGCGTAGGAAAATGAAATGTTCCATGCAAGAGATATTAATATGCACTGTTAAAAGCGGTTAATGACAGTAGTCTGTCATAAAGTCCAATTACATCATGGTCGCTAGACTCATACGGATGCGTGCATGACGTATCCTATACTGCAAGTGCAGACGAAACGTATTATTAGTTCTACAAAAAACATTCAAAACTTGTTTCAAGCAATCAAGCATAGTACGTTGACTCATATAATTACACACGCTTCATATCCTCTTTTCAGATGAAACTTTATTAGCTCGATGCCTCGCGAGTTAGTTGCTTTCTTTACTTATTCTATAATTGTTAACAAATATTGGATTTCTGTAGGTACAAGTTCTTCATTGTAACTTTTATCGTGCATTCCATTGAACTTTGAGAAATACTTGATTAATTAATGATAATTGAAATGATTATTTATTAAACATAAGATATTTGTCAGGTATAGAAATACAATATTCATATCGATTCTATTATCGTTAATATGGAATTTGGTTTAAATTTCTTAATTTTGTAATTTCCGGAGTATGTATCTCTTGTTGTTTCATTTATTGAGACAATGGCGTGCAAGTTATTCTACGTAAATGTTCCAATTGAATAATTTCAATTTAATAAATTAAATAAAATCGAGCGAGGATCGACATCTGCTGCGAGAAATTTTTCATATTTTATACTCACAGATTCATTTAACTCGTTCTTGCAACAGTGCTCACAACAATCCTCGCAACATTAACCGGGTATCGCTACTGCTTCTAAAAACGTACTGTTTGAGAGTAGTTACGACCTGGAAATTCAACGCGTTCGATCATATGCCACGCCACGCCACGCCACGCCACGCCACGCCACGCCACGCCATGCCGCGCCGTGACGAACACGCAAACGAGAGGCAATTACAGAGTGAAAAATCAAAAACTGTTCCGGTGACAGCTCGCCGATCACCGGCTGCGCATCGACAGATATAACATTTTATGGGTCGTAAAAACTTCGATCGATTGGTCGATATACCGAACAGCGTGCTAACAGCAACCTACTAAATTCGAATAAAATCCCCATCGACTACCATTGCCAGCGTGGATATCGACTACCTCCATATAACAGATCGTAGGCACAGGGCACGGTCTTGCGATATATTTACGTAATTCTATTAGCACTCGTGAGATGTTTCGAAGCTCGTGTCTTCGAGTCAGATTTGAACTTATTTCCAACGTGCTTGATCCTATCTCTATCAGCGGAGAACTGGTCTTCGATATAAATTCCGACGATTCAGGTACTTGCGATTATCATCGGCGTGAAATCGACATGAACGTTAAAAATGTTGTCTCTCGAAGCAACGAGAGAGACGTTAATCGCGGTAGTTTCTTCTCCCGTGAGACCGCGTGTGAACCACGCGAATAGCTACGAATATTTACGTTTGCGTTAATTTGGCCTACCTCCGCATTTCTCGAGCCGTCAGAAGCAAACGCGTGCAACGATCTCAAACGAGCAGACACCATTTATCTTTTCCCGCACGGCCTGCACTTTACCTACCAACCGACTTACGTGCTTTAACGTGCTTGCTTCCATGCCTCTACCGACCTTCTTCTTTTGCTCGTTTACACCCTTTCCCGTAGCAGACGCGCCACACGCGAGACCACCGGTCCGTATTGCGCTTATAGCCGTGCCGTACGACGTATTATTTTTAGCAACGGGTGCAATGGGCGCAATGGCTATCTTAGCGATCCGTTTCGTTCGCCAGGCGCTAAAGGCGTGGAGATGGGATCCATCCGATGGATCTTCATGCTCGTCGCAAAGAAAATTTCCCGAGATACAAAATGAAATACTAAATGGTAATTGAATCGTGCATTCGTTCTTTCTTACGTCGAAGGTCGGCGACCGTTTCAACGATTACGTTCACTGATTATACTTTTTCCCAGATGAACACCGCAGTTTGATTCGCTGCGTGGTTTGGGCTTGGTTTCGGTTTTCTTCGTTTTTTCGTTCTTGTGGACTTGAGAGCTTTTCTCTTTGATCGAACGTAATTGTTTGTCGCAGTGGAGTTTCATCCTCTTCACTTCGTTACTATAATCGTAGTAGAAGAACGTTGATAAATGTAGAGGCTACATATATATATATATATAGATCTATATATGTATGTACGTGTAACAGTCAATGTACAATCCCATAAAAGTTTCTCCGAAAAAAGCCACTGTCACGTTCAATTTATTCGCTTACGGTAGCTGTCTCTTTCCTGAAAAACTTCCTTTCTACAGAAAAACTCTTTCCGAATGAGAAAGTTGATCGACATTTTGCAAGTATTGACAAAATGGAGTTGTACGAGTTCGATTTAACAATTTGGAACATCGGTATTTTAAGCGTATTAACACCAAATAAAAATCGAAAAGTGAAAATAGTTTCGAAAGAATATAGGTTGTTTTTCAATTTCAAAAATTTTGCATTCGTACACATTCCTATATTTGCTCGGTAATTCACACTTGCTTCCCAAACAAGTTACATATTCAAGCGAAGTACAAGTGCGGTAGAAATTGTCCGAAATCTGCATTTGATCTTCTTCCTTTTCCTATGCAAGAAACTTTGTAAAAACAGGTCGCGACGCGACGTCGACTCAAAGATCGATCCGTGGTCGATAGAGCAAAACGAAACAGCAAAGTTCGTCCGACGAATCGCATGGATTCGCTTGATAAATGGTGCGGAGCAAACACGGGCCACGATTTTTGTCGTTTTGTTCCCAAGTTACGCAATCGCTAAAGATTGCTGTTCGATTCCATCTCGACTATGGCAACACCGAAATCGGCCACGATGACGGCAGCTACGTATTTCAACCGATTACCTGTCGAATTAATATTTGGTAATTGATTCGTTCGAACAAGTTAGTCGCGAACGACTATGAGCCGTATTACGTAGCACTTGCTTCGAGAAATTCCGCGGATTCGACAACAATAAACGAGGAATACTATTGCTAGAAGTATGCTAAAACCTTATCTCAAAGATAGATTGTTGTTTTCGAAAACGTATATCGAAGTTACCAACAAAGTTTCCGGCGGAAGTACACAGAAAGGGGAGGAAAATATGCAACTCTGCGATATTAGACGTTCGCGTTTATTTCGTTCGCGAGCAAGGAGCATGATTTTGTCCGAGTTTCACTTCCAGGAAAGAGATATTTCCACGAAATGTCGGCCACTTAGGAGTTTGACACGGGACACGCCGAGGCTAGATTCGGCGAGAGCTGCTTCTGCGAGCTTTTCTTGTCACGACTCGCGTATGCTAACGTGGTCATTCTACTTTTATTTTCGAGGATACATGCGCGTGCAGTTGTAACGTAGAGAGGCAAAACTTCTTCAACGCTTTCATGGCTGCTTGTTCATCCTGATGTAACTGAATATACCTTAAAGGGAGCTTGTTGCTTTGCTCGAAGCAGATCCCCTCGACGCGACGTCAGTAACACGCGTGCACTGCGTGTTCATAAACACGACAGATGCTTGTTTAACGTTGATTTTATAGGTCGAGCGCCACGACGAAAAATTTACATTGCATTGACAGAATTTTTTGATTTCTTTCCAAGTCTTACTCTACCCTTATTTGAGTATTTTGTTACTAAATTGAAACTTTAAAGATTAATCGGGTATTAAACTAATCTATTAATTGTCTAAAATAATCGATACATAAACTTGTCAAAGTCTAGTGATTAGCTCTATATCTTCGTTCTACATCCTTCTTCCAAACTGTGCAGAAGAGGTCTAAACAAATAATTAAAGCAACACTTTTCCTTTCTAACTAAATTCCAGAATTAAATTTCACTTTCAAGCTTCAGCAGTTCGTGTTTAAATTAAATCATAAAACAATTATATATCGTAACATCTACCGAATAGATACTTGGTAATACATATGTACAATGACAACAACGATATATTTGTTCGCAAAGATTGATAGGAACGGTTACAATTAACTGCGACTTTCTCCAAGATTGGACAACATTCTCAGTGAACTCGGAGTCCGTTGTTACCGCAACGAAGTTCCTTATTATTCCACCCTAAGTGCTCTCTTCCTGTTGGTTCGTCATTGCTTCGGTACTTGACCCGTTGACACCTATGAAATTACCTTTGTATTTGATGTAGTCACAGAAGGTAACCAGAAAGGACAACTCGACGAAGAGAGTGGATGGGCTAATGCATGTTGCAAATAGAGCAACGCAAATGAACGGAAGATCCAAAGACGAGGAAGGTTGGCAACGTTAAGACCCGAACGAGAGGCAGCTACGCAATGTATTCAACGTTTCGAAAGTTTAATCACGTTCCCGCAGGAATACTTTTGTACTTTCTTCGTAATAAGATTTCGTTTACTCCTTCTTCGAGGTACGAGGACGTTAAAGTTCGACGGAACTTTCCTTTGTGCAAATTCTTGTCACGGATTTGAGATATTCTCAGACGATGTGCAGTGAGGTCAACAGACGATTTGAAATAGCACACCAACAAATTTTTATTGCTATTTTGGTACAGAATTTTAGATATTGTTTTCAATATCAAATAATATTTTACTTACACGTATAGGTGTATATTTCTAAAATTCTTTGGGCTTACCTATCTTTTAAATTCCTTCTAATGCACATTCGAATTAATTAACATATTAGTTGATGTTTAGAATCTACTAAGCGTTTGCTAATTGTTACGTCGGACACGAATCGCCGAAATAAATTCCTCTTCGGCTGCGCGAAACTCACGATCCAGAGATCGAGAGAAACGATCGGTCAATGAAACGTGCACTTTTTAAAAGGCTACGTTTACGTCGAGACCTAACTACACACGTGCCATGTGAATACATACCATCGATACATGCCGCGATGCACTTGTACGCTCATATCCACGAGCGACGACACGGCACCACGTAACTTTGACGCATTAACCTGGCTTCTGGCCATGCCGCGTCATAAATACGGGTTAACAGTGATCACCAGTAGTGCGGTCGGCGACAATAACGGTCGAGATACTCGAAGAACTCGCCCGATAGGATGTTGCGTGAACTTTGCGTAGTTCTTCGAGAATCGAACGCTAAACGAGTGCGAAGGATTGTTTTCGTGGAAGCAAGTGCAATTTTGATACTAGCGACAGATTGACTCGCGCGGCGGGGGGAGGGGCGGCAGCAGCAGCGAGAATGCGAGTAATTTCAAGCTATGGATAGTAATAACAGGTGACTGTAAGATAAAGCTCATCGAGAGTTTGAAAATTTTAAGAGATCGAGATGGTTTTGAGACTTATACGATATAAAATATTGCGTAGAATGTTACGTATCCCGCTACATATGTATGTATAATATAAAGTTTATTGGTTAAGAATTTTTTATTATAGGCGTTGAATATTTAGAGGATATTAGCGACTTTAGTGTAAGACAAATATTTTCAGTACCATTCGGTATGTATTGAGTTTGTTAGTAATAAGGCGGCCCCAAAGTTCATTGTAAGGCAGAGTGAAATTCTGTTTCCGCGAGAGAGCTGTTAACCGTGGCTCAACTTCTTCGCCCAAAGTTACATCAATGAAATAGTCGCGCGGTGGTTGCTCGGGACCGATGCCAACAGCTAATTTCCATGCGAGCAAAAGTTATACAACGAAGCTGTAACGTTCCTCGAAACTTCGATGGCCGACCCGATTTACGCGGAACTCGTTTGCGTTAGTCGAGGCCACGAGGTGACGTACGCTTTGGCGAGGAAGTAAAATTTACAAAATTTAAGATCATGCCAGAAACTTGCGAACGGTTTCAACGAAACGGCGTCAACAGCCGCTTCTATCGCCGCGGAGAATAAATTCAGAGAACGAAAATTTACCGCCAGCTCGTTCAATTTAGTGAAATTGAAGTTTAGACTCGTTTCGCGCAAAAACAATTATTTTTACCACGACTGAAACACATGGAAAATTTGTTTCGCCTCCGATCAATACCGGCCAGGTAATCTTAAGAAAAATTTCCTCTACTTCGTATGCAATTGACAACGCATCAGCAACCTTGCATTAATACAAGGATACTCGTAATTCAAAGTTACGGCTAAAGGAAATTTGCTTGGTCTCTCGCGCCAAAATCTTGATCCACAAATGATTCCGCGGTTAACTGAAAGCAATTTGCTTGTACCTACATGGATTGTACGACCGTAGAAGACTCCTTCACCAGAGCGAAACCAGAGAAAAAGATATACCGGTAACGAGCACTTTGTCTCTACCCAGTGTTCGACATTCGTGGATGCGGAAAGGTAAATTCGCTTAGGTAAAAAGGTAAAATGACACGGAATTAAGGGGAAATTATGCGGTTTGCGAGCAAATACTAGAAGAATGAGAATGCTCGATAACTTAATAATATTAAAGACAAATAAAAGGAAAAGAAGAAAAAAGGTATAAAGGTAGAAAATTATAGGAACATAGGCGTTGAGTGTTGAAGGCGATTCATCGAAAAGGAGAGACACGAGTTCCTATTCGTTGCATGTCGAACGCGTGCGAGCGGAAACACGCTGGTCTGTTCATTTGCTTCTACAAACAGCAGCTGCGAGTAGAATCGCGGCCGCATATGCACGTATTTGAATAATTGAGCAACAGCCTTACGCAAATCAGTCGAACATAAATGTGTTCTAACTAGTACAGGAATGAGAAACATCGATACCAGGGATTTCCGATTATCTAAACTAGACTCTACACTAGTAGAAAGACAGACTAACGGACAGAGAATATTTTTTATTCTTATTATTAAAATGCTACTTATTTTGCTTTTTATTTTCTGAGCAAGTAAAAAATAAAGAAAAGGCGAGTGTGCTGAATATAGTATAGTACAGCATAGTATAGTACAGTGTAGTAGCAGCCTACACAAGTCTTGGATTGTCATCGAGAAAGAAATGCTGAACCATCTATTTTAATGTGTTTATACAAGGAATGCTGTGATTTTAATAGCTGTATAGAGGCAAATTGTAAAAGATATCAGTTCTTTTTTTGCTTAAGAGCCATTAAGAGTGAGCATTCAGGAAAAAAACAAAAAAAAAAACACAAATTCTAGAACCAGTTTCATTAGTTTGTAGCAATATAGGCATGTACACGTATGTACTTGAGACCGTATTTTCAGAAACAAAAAAGGCTCTTATTATTTCATAAAACTCGACTGTTCGCATGTTAAAAGTCATAATTATTGGTCGTTAGGTAAACTATAAGACAGCATAAAATTATTGGTTCACTCGGGAAATAAATCGCTGCCTACGAAAACAAAAGCTCGAGTTCAATTTGTCATTCGATGTACCACTCTATAAGTGTTAATTATAAATCTAACGATAAAATAAAGTTATTATAATTACAGCATCTAAATTATAACTGGTATAAACATTTTACCGCTGTTGAACATTCGCGAACATATTATCGTTATATTTACTTTAGCTGTTTATTGCGCATTATAATTTTATTTATCTATCGTTTATTTAAGATAATGATAATTCAGCTTTTGTCAACCGATAAAACCTTAATTGCGTGATATTTGTTGGGCTGCTTTTTCCACGAAGTGATCACAGTGTCAAATCTTAGCGTGTAATTTTGTTTTGCCAATTTGTTATTTAATTTGCATTATATATGTGCTGTTAAGCGAAATTGTCTATGATCTCGTTAAGCAACTATGCTGAAATAAATGGCAATTAATTATAATTAATACATGTCCTGATAAATGTATTTAATTATTGTCCAGGAGTCTGCAACTTGATACAAGTAGATAAAAGAGGTAATTCTGATCTAAACAATGTTCAAGAAAATTTTCATTAAAAGAATAAATTTTCTGAAAATAGATAGAGAATACGAGAATAGATAGAGAAAACGCGTCAGCAAAACATATAACAAATAAATTTTATTGTTATTAACCCCGATCGAATCACCTACGAAATAGCGTAATAATAGCTACAAAGGTCGTGAAATTGCTGGATATACTTTCAAATATTTCACGAATATTATACCGAGAAATGACAAATTGTACCCACAAGAATCTCGCGATGATTTTCCATCGTAATTGTGAACGAACCTTCGATCGTCAAAGGATCACTTTGGCCAATTTTGTAAACTAGTACCCGAGAGAGAATTGCCATATGTGGCAGATTAGCTTTCAAGCCCAACATGTTTATAAATATAATTATAAAATGAAGCAAGGTATCTGTAAACCTTTGAATCTACCCACGATTATCGAGAAAGTGCATCGACGCGTTCTCGCGGAACAATCATATCTATAGTTAGCGTTTGCATTCTCAGCTGGCTCAGCTGGTAATAAAATTTGCGATTAACGGCGATCGAGTATGCAGCTAATAGGTGGCTCGTTTCTTTACCTTTGTCATCCTCCTTCGCCGCTAATTCTGGCGGAAATCCCCTTGGCAAGGACAAGGACTTTAACTCACCTGTAACAGAAGAAGACGTAAAATTACGGTTAAATACATTCGTTCTCTTCTACAAAACATCTTTTCTAACATATCTCATACAAATTTTATAATCTTATGTTTATGATCGAAATATCGGAAAAGCGAGAACTTTGGTGACAATAGAATTTAACGTATATGGAATTAATTGATTATGTATCGTGTATCGTAAACGTTTTTCTCTCAAATCGTTAAATCGAAGTCAAGACCAGTGTTTTTGGAGTGCAATTAGCCAAGTTAAATCGAGATTAAAAAGAAAACGAAACCTATAAATGTATACCGTAAACATTTTTATAGAAGTAATTTTTAAAAGGTAATATATATTGTACGTGTTCATAATTCGTATAAAATTTGACGTATTAATAAACCTTCTATCGAATGCTAGATACTATTACGTAACATTTGTTATTAGTATTATTATAAATATAATGTAACATACATGCACAGAAAATTAGAGTTTACTACAAAGGGACAAGCGAATTGTAAGTTACCAACCGTGAAAATAAATTACAGGTCGCAATGTGTAATTTTAAACATCTACGTGATAAATTCAAGAAATCGATGTAACAGAGTAATCCGACATCTTTAACTCATATCGTTGATGTTAAATCATTTTCGATATTTATCGTAAAAACTTTCAAAGATGTTACCAAAGCAAAATATCAATTGGTTAACTGGTGCGTCTGTCAACGACATTACACGTGCTCCTACGCGATTCGGAATCATCTCCCTTAAACATTCGTTTCGCAATTACCAACGACAGTCGGGCCGTCCTAGAACGAGTAGAGCTGAAAATTAACGAGAGTGTTTCCTCTATCGAGTTCTATTCGAGTGAATGATACGCCATGCACGATACGATATCCAGTGATCGTTCGAGCGAGGGCAATCCTCTTCGTCGAACTAATCTCGGCAACCCTCTGGGCGATTCAGGTATAGAATCGCCCGAAAAGTATTAAAAAATTTCAAGAAGGATGATCGAGGCGATCTATTCGAAACATAGGTGTATAGCGTATACACGACACGCACGATGCAAATGTATAAACGTATATGGTCGTGTGAACAACACAACGACGAGAGGCCGGTTTGTTGTGCGAAACAATTAAGCTGCTTCGATGACCCTGATATTTATCAGCTTGATCGTATAATCCGCGGTTTTCGTCGTGAACAATTAAACAGCCGTCACCTCGAAACGCAAGCCGAGGACGTTGTAATTGACGACCGCCGTTATTCTTTCGTTAACGATCGGAGGAAGAAGGAAAACAATATTCATTGCATCATGGATTAATTGAACGGCTATCGTACCGGAATATCGGACAACTTCCCACTTACTCGTAGAACCAGCGCCATTGTAACATGCGTAATTAACATGGAATTCTGAAATACGAGGTTACCTCGCGGATTTTGCTGCGTTAATTCATCTTTCCTTCGTATCGGATGTCGAGTATGGTGGCAAGAAAGTGCAGTATTTTTTTTTTAAATAATACATACACTTGGGCGATTATAATCTACAAGTAAGGAACGATACGTGCGTCGTAAATACTAGAGATTGATTCAAGGAGGCAAAATTAACAAATCACCGCGTCAAATATTTTATATACACCGAATTAATAATATTATTCTATATTGAGCGGGCTAATAATTTGAATTTCTTTAAAAAGGAAAACGTGCTTACAAGAGGCAGCGATTAGTCGTACAATTGCCAAAAAGGAAACGTCTAATGGACGAGGCTTGCTTTCATAAACGTGCATAATACGACGACGACGACGTATGCCGTTAATAACATGAAATTCAATGCTTATTTGCCGGTGACGCCCGACACCAAAGGACAACCAGGTCGCCGTTAATTAATTCACCTTTGACTTTTGCTCACGTTTCGTCGAATCGCGCCTGCTGTGAAATTGATTTTCATTTCGTGGCATCGTTGTTTGTCGACCGACCAAATTGCTGTTTGTGATCCCCGATTGAATTTTTGAACGTTCGTGCAACAAATGTTTCAAATTGGACAGGTTTCTGACAGGTAAGTTGAAATAGCCATTGTTCCCAGAAACAACGAGGTATTAGAATTAACGAAACGAATTAACAGCGTGTGTACAGAACGCTCGCTTTGGAAACCAAGTACGTACGTACCTTCTTATTTAAACGCTGTTTCACGAGTGGACCTTACAGTAGTAATTAATTTTTGAGGTTTATTTCGCGTATCTTCTTAGGCAACCAGAAAAGGTATTATACAAGTTTTTTTGAACAATTTTGTGACAAATTATTCGCCGTTATCCACGCACGAATATTACTACAGTATAATTTCCAGCTCGTTGCGAAGCTTTCAACTTTTTCCACAAAACTGCGTACGAAGGTCCTTTCTACTGACCCGAACCAAGTTGATTATGGAATAAATATAGGTCGGTGCGTACGAGCTAAATGCTCGACGAAAAAAGACTCGAAACCTTGTAAAAAGTGTGCACGTAAAAAGTAGAAAATAGAATTGAACGACCTACGTTGCCTTTTATCGTTGTTCCATCGAAATTGTTACGGTTTGAAAAAAGGACAATGCCTGCAATGGCTCAAATAATGACCGCACGATAGAAATATTCAAAGGGAACGATACCGTGATGAAAAACATACGATATATTCTACAAAAGTCCAAATATCTATCTGTATATTTTTCGTTCAAAAATTCAAATGCCTTTTGCGTCCAAAAGTTAACGATTCGAAACTTTCGATTCGCGCTAGCGTAGGTATATCTCTTTTTTCTAAATTATCCAACACCGACGTTTATTGTAAAACAGGATAGCTGTATTTTTCTAGCGCGTTCAACGTTCAACCGACTTTTGCATCCACCTAATAGAGATCGCAGTTGCTCGACTAGAGGTAAAAACTCGGAAAGAAAACTCGCATGTGATATTTTTCCACGGTAAAACGAGTAGAAGGTGCTCTCGGGTGAGAAAAGCGAACTTTTTGTCGCAGCTAAATCGGACATCAGCACGCGGCTCGGTCATTGTTTCGTGTTTCGAGCTCCGCATTTTTGCGTAACCAGGTGAAAGCCGCGTTCGACTCCTCCAATTTCCACGCGGCCGCTCCACTTCCTTCGACTTCCCGCGTTCACGCGCGATTTTTCTAGCCTATCGCGTACCTGTTGGCGCTTCATTTCGCTTGACACTGCAAACGAAATATATAATACTCGTTACCCTGCCAAGGCATTGGCGAATGTCTTGCCAGAATCGGCGGTCTTCTAACAAGCCGTTAATTCTTCATGCTTTCTCGGGATACGCTGGATTTTATTAACGCGTGGAAGAAACGACGACTTTGTTTCTCGCTCGTTTCTTTTCTCGTATCCTACGACAACCTATTCCTTAAAATATATCTTTATGGTGTTCTATAACGATTAAACAGACAAAATTTGCGTCGTATCGTCATCAGGTTAGAATCTAAAGACAGCAAACTATGGAAAAATAATATTTCACGTGTCGACGACGTTATATCTCTCAACGATGTTTTAAATATATATATGTCGAATTATTATTAGAATTTTGTGTCGAATTATCATTAGAATTTTTGGTGCGTATCATTTCTTCATTTGGATTAACCATTGTTTAACTCAACTAAATTATATTACAGCTTTTAACAATATTCTTGGGTTCAAACGAATCCACGGTAACGGGAAACACCTTGTACAATAGATTATATTTTCTCTGAATCGCAAATAACGTTAGCTGTGTTACTCGGTATCTTCAAGACCGACTCCCCGATATCAGTAAACTCTCCAAGGAGATCACAATAAAAGACTGCCTGGATCTCATTTGTCAATTACATATTGATTAGGAATATCAACAAAATTGCAGGCGCCGTTGCTAGGCAGACCTGCATAGAGCCGACATTGCTCCTGGCCGGGGCTTGTCCGTTAATACAGCGTGTCTCTCAATATCGGTACTTCTTCTGTCGGGTTAAAACGTTCATCCCGTGATCGTGGCTACGTTCAGCGACCAGTTGCGACACCTCGAGGCCAAGTATTCCAAAAGAAATGCTCGATGTCTCTACATCTCCGACATATATATGTTGGGAAAACCCCCAATACCCTAGGCCAGACTTTTATTATAGCTACACTTAAGTAATAAAACTAAAAAATAGTTGGATGGATTACACAAGGTTAATGACGATGGGCTTGAGCTCGAAGTGACATAACGAGTCACCGAACGTAGCCACGGTCACGGGAGGGACGTGTAAATAACAGAGGTATGGAATAATTATACAGCTCTCCTTGCAAACAAAGATTGATCCGAGAGGCGGGGAGAGGACTATATATAAGGGCAGTTCCATTTAGACTGCGGGGGAGTTACCGAGTTAGCGATGTAGTTAGTTATTGAGTTAGTGAGTTAGTTATCGAGTTAGTTATTGAGAGATGTATGACTTGTACGTTGGGTCACACCAGGATCGTGGATCACATCGGATTCGTCTTCCCGTGGCTGTGGATTCGTATCGAACCTAAATTCATTGTCATCGACATCACGTTTGTCCGATTGCCGTTATTACCTGTAACCTCTTGTAATCATAACCTCGGTACCAATAACCATCAGCTAGAATACATAACCACGATGGTCAATTCGAGCGAAGATTCGTCGAACGCCAAAAATTCCAACGTTAACCCGACATATATATACGTAGTTACAAACGTTTCTATAATTAATTCCATGAAACTTCGAATATATAATACTAGAAGAGAAGTATATTTCAACGACCGTAAAAATTGAAGTCATCAGAGGAATAGCCTGTTTCACAGCCTGAATGAAATAGTAGCGACAATCTGAATGAATAATTAGAGTGGAAAAAGGAATGTTGAAAAAGGCAAGGAAGATAATAAGAGCGAACACAGCGAACTGCGCGAAATGTGAACGACTATCAACACGAATAACTTTTGCTAGTATCGTATCTTCACGCATATGCATACTAAGAGATACGAAAAATGGGTCAACGATAACTCGTAACGACATAGTTCTCCAAAGAAATGACACTTAAAAGTGTTTAAAATAGCGAAACGTTTAACCTCATAATTCGATCGAATTTCTCATAGGTTTTGGCAAACTTGGACCTTCGAATTCTTACATGCATATGTAAATACATATACGAAAAAGGGGTAAGTATGTGTTGCGTATATCAATCATAATATATACTGATTTTTGTAAGATTGCTCGCGTCGGGCACAAGCGAAAGACTCAAAGTAGAAACGATACGAGTAGAGAAATTTTTGCGATATTACCAATTTTTTGTTTGGATACATACGTAGAGATTTCGTACGCCGGTTTCGGTACTTACCTATTCTGTTTCTGCGAGGAAAAATGTATTTGCACTAATAATTCTTTAAATAATAAAGCGACCTACAGAACATATCGTGTTTTTATAGTCTCTACGATCCGCTAAATTGACGGAAGAGTCAAAGGAGGGTTAATAGCAAAAGATCGTACAGGAACATCGAGCCGCACGTTGCTAACGCCCCGTTCAAGATAGATTATCCCCAGCTACTAGAAACCAGGCCAACGATAAGCTCTCTACATCGTCGGGGACTCGGCCAAAAAGGAATCCATGGAAAAGCTATTTGCTGGGTATTACGTAAAAACGTCAAGAAACCAAGGTTGTTCGACATCGACGTCGCATCGGCAGCTGAAATTCGAAACGGCGAGGAATATGGGTCGGTCGACGTGCGAGTGGAATACGAATGCCAGGGCCGAGAGAAATTCCTTTTGCCGTCGCGTGGAAATCCGGATTCCAAGGAAGTTTCTTACTTCCTGGAACGGCTCGGTTCGGTCCGTATTGCGGTTCCGTTGCGCCAGTTTCCGCCAATCGAGAATGGAGAAACGTAAAAATATCGCTGGCCCGTCTCCAAACGCGCGGATCTTCTCGCGTAAACAGACGAAAAACTGTTTCCACGCGCTCCATGGACCAAGGAAACCGCGAAAGAAACACACGCACAGATCGGTTCTCTCTCTCTCTGTCCCTTTTTCGTTCTCTTTTTTCGTTTGAAGCCGTTTTCTTTCCGTTTCACTCGAGACGAAACGTTCGAAGAAGATAAGATTAGGAGCGCGGGTAAGTCGAAAGTAGAGGAGAATTAGACGTCGAAGGATTTTCGTTCTATCGATTTTTCGCAGCTTTTATCGAGTTTGAAACCCGACGTGGAACCCGGCGAGGAAGTAGGTCGGCACGTTGTTTGTCGATTTCAGGAAGAAGTTCTTTTAGATTTGGAAGGAGCAAAGTGTATCGCGGAAGGATGGTTTTATAGGGGAGTTATTTGGTGACGATACGCTCCGGTTGGTTTCCGAAATAGATTACCGGGATGTGCGGAAAATTTCTATCGAAAGTACAGCGAATAATTTGGAAATCTTAAAACGACGAATGCAGCTGGAAACGATGGAATAGAAAATACGTTCATGCTCGATCGTGTACATTTTTTACGATACCACGATATCTATTTATCAATGTTATTTAACATTCGTTCGGTACTCGACTACAGCTATTTTAATTTTCCTACGTTCCAAATACAATAATCAGATGCAAAGTGAGTATCCTTCGCTACAGCATGCTTCTCGTAACTTAACTATACGATTAACTATATCATTCAAGTTTATGCAGATACAGTCAATGTTCGATTCTGCAAGGCTTGTATCGCACGCAATTAAGAAACGCGCTAAGAAAAAGGAATATACGTAGAACGAAAGAATCGTATTTAAGATCATGTCGGATTTAACAGGATTTAACGGGATCAAAACATCTTTACATCGCAATCTTCGCGTCGAACGAAGAATTAAAAACAGATACGCACATCGTGGAACAAGGAATTAAGAAGATTGTATGAAAAAGAAGGAAGTTGTTGAATCTATCAATACCCTAGTATCGTACTTACAATTAAAAAGATAAAGAAAGAGAAAAGCTAATGTTCTGAATGTCCCACTTACGCTCCACGATAAGACGATTGGAATCGTGTTCGCTTAACGAGGACAATTCGGGATCCAAAGTATGTCTCTGTTGCAACCCTCTTCTTGGAAGGGTGGATACCCTTCTTAGCAATAGCGCTATATAAACATTACAATCATTTCAACAGAATTACATTTATAGCGTAGTTAGATCGATTAAATTAAGCAAAATTTCTAAAAGAACCCAAAGGAACGCAGAACGTTTGTTTGCGCGAAATAAGACAAAGAAACACGAAAGGAAAGCTGCGATAAAAGATTAGCGTGACATTTGTGAAATAAGAATAGGCCAACGAAATAGAATGAAGCTAAAAGTTCCAAGCAAAAATTATGTACAGTTACGTTGGAAATTACGCGGAATGGCGAGATAATAAGTAACAAGTATTTTAAGAGTAACGATTATTTTGTACATATCGACGTAAACACTTTGACCAGCTTTCGCCAACTTTGTTCAGTTCGCCGATTTTACGGAAAAAGAAAGAAAGAGTAACATCTTTGGTGGCGAAAATTTTTCGCCCGATTCGCATCGAGTTCCATTCACGCGAACAGCGCCAGCGTTCGTTCAAAGTGAGAGCCACTGTAACTGCGAGAGATAAAAGAGCCGCGAAACACGGAAACACGCGTCCGTAAGCCTATCTCGTTCGCGGTGCGCGCATCGTAGATGCAGCTGCAGTGTACACAGGCGATCAAAGCGTCTAACGTCTAAACGTTCGTTCGTCTGCGCTAGTGGACTCAATTCGATCGAATTCGCGCTCGTTCTCATCGCGTTACAGTTATTTCGCTCTGTATCGCGCGCTAAGAGAAACAGTTTCGACTTTTGTCGCGGACGCGAACGGGGTCCTTCGCTCCTCCGTCGAGTTTTCCATAAGCGCTTTCGGGAACGTGCCGTGCCTTTTATCGCCCATCTTGTCGCGTCGATATCGCTTCTAATTAATAGAGAAGATGGCACGCCAAAGGCGCCTAAACACCTTACGATTCCTTCGCTCCTGAGACGAGCCAACTCGAGATATTACGTTTCTAGACTCTCGTCGACTGACGCGCGATAAAACTTTCTTCCGCGATCCAGTTTCCGTTTATTCCAACAACTTTCAACGCTTCGGAACTAATAACCGCGTATTCCGGACAAGAGGCGGGCGAGGAATAGAGAGAAACAGGTCGATCGATGAAACTTGGTCGGTTCCTTTCGCGTCGAGACTAAGAACGTCTCGCGAAGGATAATTGATATACTTCGTTAAGATATAAATTAGTTAGCAGGCTCTTTAGACGTTCGTGAAATAGACTTACGTATAAATCATATTGCAAGTTTGCGCCCTACATTACGTACGCGCCACTGTGACAAATTATGCGATAGAGCGTGAGAGCGGTTAATAGAAAACTGCTAATAAAGCTCGTTCGGAAGGAGCAGCGAGCGGGGATAGCAGAGAAGGAAGGAGCAAAGGCGTGGCACGTAATGAGAAAAGGCCATCAGCGTGGTAACTACGATGCATTTGCTGCGTGTAGCGTCAGGGTATTCACGCTGGCCGTACAAGGAGGTTGAGTCATGCGACAACGTAGGAGGAGCAAAGGATGCACACCTAACCCAACGTCCGATAAGACGATACCTCCGTTGGCACGGCACAACGTCCGGCTCGCTATTTCCTTCAAAATCAATGGCATTGATAGTTCGATCAGCCAGTAATAATTGACTACTTCTGACGTTCCTACGTCTCTCGCGACTATCTTACGAACCTATACCTACAGAAATCTAATGTTATTTGGCCTATTTGAACGACTTGTTCAAATTATTAATATCGGTACAGAGGATCGACTGTAGCCGCGGATTACACGGTCTATCCCTTAAAATCGATCTACATCGATACGCAACTAAAACTTTTGCCAGCTCTTCGACGCTTGTCCTTGGTACGATTGTCCCGAGTCGAATTGGTTCGCGGAGCAATTAGTCCGGTTGAAACCCGTGCGCCGTGGCGTCAGCTAATCGAGTTCGAGGCGAGCAAGCCGTGGCGTTGTAGTCGCGATTAAGCAAGAATATACATAGCCCGGTGGTTAAGTTATACCCCGTGTAACCGAAGCGAAGCAGCGTCAGATCGTGTTACGGCCAGCATTGTCTCCTTGAGTTACCAAAGCACCGACCACCGCGTTCTAACCTCGTCCTTTTATTCTTCTTCCCCCTTTCGACCTTGCGCAAAAGCGCTCTGGAACTCGATCTTCCGATGCCGGGACGATCAGCGAACAGCACCGAACCGAACAACAACTTCGTAAATCGAAGCTAGACTTTGCGTATTCGAGACCGGATCAAACTCTGCGTTTCCGAGGAATTTGCCGCGTTAAGACGCTGGTTCGATAACAGCGTCGAGAAGACGAAACGTTTCGTCGACGGTATTCGGAATTTATCGGCAAAACGGATGCAAACGCGTCTGTCGATAGAGAGACGAGCGAGCGCCAATCCCCGAAGGCTAACTCGGACAGCGATTTCACCGCGGGATCGCAACCGACAGTGATTTTTAATTAAACGCACGGACGTTTCAATTAAGATCCTCCGGTGTCGGCGTTTCTCGCGCCGCTTCCCTCTATCATGCCCTGCCGCGCTTCCAACCACTCTCCGTTCCATCGTTTCTCGTCTCCGTTCAACGAGCACGCCCTTCGATCGCTGTTTCTCGCCTCCGCGACCCGCCTTTCTACTCCCGTACGATGTTTCAGCAGATGTCGCCAGACCCTCGTTCACCCTTTTCTTTTCGCACCGTCCACTCTTTCGTCGCACGCGCCACGCCGTTCTTTCGTTTTCCCACCGTAGAAATCTTACCAAAAGACTTTCCGCTAGCTGCGAGCTCGAGCCTCTGCGGAAGACGCAGAAATCGTAAAATTACAAATGGGAAGCTACACTTTTCCCTCGCTCTTCTTAGCCATTACAACGAGCGATCGTAAAAATTGTATCGCCGCTTAACGGTCGACAACTTTGTCAACCGATTAAATTAACGGCGATTTCTGGCGATTAGTTCCTTTAGTTCCTTTAGATCTTTAGATCGATCGAGTTAGAGGATGTAAAGCGCGATACCGTTAAAAACGAGTAATCCACGAAAAAAATACATACGCGTTTGAAGCAATTCTAATTAAACGTAATCTATAATACCCTGCTACGCAACGGGAGATTCATCGATAGCGAAGCTTTACGTCGTTACGAATCGCTGATTTCATGCTAAATTACCAAGCGAAGTGATGCGCGTGAAAACACACACACACACACGCGTATTTCTTTAGGAAATAGCTTGCAGCATTTAACGACGCGAGACCAACAGGTTGCGGTTTCCATTTCCGCAAAAATACCGAATCATACTTGCCGTTTCCACGATTAACGATCATACCCCGTAATTGGCAATCGCTACAGCTACATAGAGAGGTTTTCACCACGTATATGATATAGACGTTTAGCGCAAAAGCGGAGGGAAGCCGAAAAATCGCGCAGAGAAAGCTGAAACGAAAGGAAGCGAAGAAAAATGCAGAAGACGGTACAGGAAACATCGATAAACGCGGTGTAACGACGTTCGAAACATCTATCGACTTCATCATCGACGTTGTTATTTGGAAAACAGATAGTTTCGTTTTCAAACTAACCGGTACTTTATCCGACCAGGTTGAAATTTTACGATTCTAAACTCGCAACTATAACGTGCTTATTTCGTTACCGCTAAACATCAAAGAAACGATTTTTCCAGCTATTAATATGGTTTCGTAACGCGGCTCGAAAACCGAAAATATTTCCAGATGCGCAATGCGAGTCTGATATTTCTTCGTATCCTGTCTTGCGTAAATACGATGTGTCAACGAAAAGCCTGAACGTAAAAGCGGAAATGTGATTCATTTGAGTTTATATCAGTAAAAACATAAGAACATTGACATTTATTTTTCGCAGTTTTATTTACGCGACGTCATGATAAATTCTACTCAAAGGAAGCTTTAATAATATCTTTTAATGTATAATCGTAATGTTCTATTCAACTAGTCTCTCGAATCCAAGCATTTCGATGATCGTCCGAGAGATGCGTACGTACCGAGGGTAACGCGAATTTAAGGCGAGCGTTCCGACTACATAAACGTTAACCGACCATCGAAAAACCAAAGCGATATACTTGTCGTTGACGCAAATGCCAAGCATTGGAAATAGGAAGGCAAGCGAGACAAGAAAGAAAGCATAGCACGGTCCCGTCACTTACAAACGCTACCCGCGTCGCTCTCTTCTTTGCCACTGAGATCCAAGTGGTTTTTCCTCTTGCGACGCACTATAGAATTCCACACCTTCTTACGACTCATCGCGAACATCAATTACCAATCGACTTATCGTCGCAGAGCCACGAGGCGAGGCAACGGCACACAACGAACACGATTCTTCCTGACCGATTTTCCAATAGGATCGCGCGTCCCGGCAAACTAGGTTAATCGACGCTTTCGTCCGATAACGAAGCGTCATTATCTACCGACAATTAGCAACGACATTGTCGGAGGTTCGTCAACCGGTTCGACTCGTTCCAACCGAAAAACACTTTGCGATCGTACGACGCTGAAAAACGAGTCCCGTTTGAACAGGAAAACTAAGAAAAGTGCACTTCGCGATCGCGATTACGTTCAAACTACTCGTTCGTCTTGTCCCGCTTGTACGAAACTACGAATCCACTGGAAGAGACCTCATCGGGCTGCTCGCTGGTAAATAGTGGCAGATGGTGGCAGATGGTAGTAGATGGTAAGTAGTTCGAGGCGAACCATCGCGTCGCATCGGATCGGACTGTGATCAGCGAATCAGCGAATCAGCGAGTATTTCGCTGCTTCCCAACGCAATTAGGCGATCCGTGGACTCGCGACAGCTCCATAATTAGTTCGCGGTTCGCCTTGGACCAGGGTTGCTCCCGTTCGATTCACCAAGCACGGTCGGCTCGAGCCACACAGACGGACAGAGAGACGAACGCGAGTACCAGGTCGGCAGCGACGAGCCGCAGCCGATCGTCCGGACAACCAGCGACGAACGAAGCGGAAGCGGTCACAGGGAGAAGCGGCGGATTTTTATCCGCGAGTGCGATTTCACGAGCGAGCGACCATCGTTTGCCGACACGAACGCGATTCTATCGTCGCGAGGCAAACGCACGAGGACGAGAGCAGCGGCGGCACTTTTATCGCATCCGCCGCGAACAGCTCTTTCCACGCGGAGGAGCCGACCGCGCGTTAACCTTCCGCCGCCAATCGGCTGCTGCGGAATCGAGGACGGTGGGGACACGACTCTAGGAAAATCGAGCGAAACGTCGCGACGATTTTACCGGCTGCCCTGGAAAACCGTGTTCGACGCTCGCACGCCGATCGTTCTTAGATCGGCAGGTTCGCTAGCGTAAAAGACGGTTGGCGTTTCTTTCGAAAGAACGTCGGACGTCGTCGGTTTTCTTCGGTTAGGATAAATATGCTCTTCCTTCCTATCGAAATAATATCTTACATTTTAACATTTTTCAAGCAGGCTATCGCTGTCGCCAAAGTTTAGGCTGTAAACGAGCAAGTTATCTCGTAATCTCGAATCTCGAAGTTCGAGAAGTTCGACCGATATGCCACGGAAGAGACCAATTCACAGAAAAGGATAAACTTTTTCGCATCCGAGTTCTCCAAAACTATTTCGATTTCACTACATAGCACCAAAAGTTATCGGCTAAAACGGTCGAATATCACGTCATAATCGCGCAACCGCATCCTAGATGGAACATCGGCATGGAACACCCGTATCGCTACCCGTGTCCTTCTCGCGCGGACGATTAAATTGTGGAGGACGGGCTGAGGCCGACTACCGTCCACGTTGGTGAATCTGCGTCTTGGGATAGTCCGGTCGAGGATATGCGGTTGTCGGCGACGATAAGAGTGGCCCGCCTGACGGTAAGTTGTTTTTCCAAAATAAACGAACGGATCAAACTGAGCGTGAAACGACGATTGCAAATCATCGTCGGTGGATCGTTGCCCTGTGAACTCGTGCAACGAAACAAAGAAGACTGCGCGTATTATTTATCCATTCTCCGATACGCAAAGTCGCCGATAGATTTCTTATTCTTACAGCTTTCGCGTTTCGTTGCGATCGAAATTATCGAAACGACGCAACTGTGGCAAAGTATCGTGGTAGATGTACTCGTACGATTAACACCGCAACCACTCCGTAACCGATCCTATCGTAGATACGTCTATGGCATTTGCGTGAACGGGTATAATTTCCACGAATTAACGCGATGTAATATTGGCGAAATGAAAATTCAATTAGATAAGCGCGCGTATAGTGTCACGGTCGGCTGGGCTTAACGGTTAAACGGAGTTTACGGAAAAAGTTTCGGCGAGCTCGTTAATTCGGACGATACTTGGCACGAGCAAGTACGATTCGCCATCTTTTCCACGTTACGGCAAAGAACGGCGGCAGCAATTAACGAGTCTCTGTGCAAGTATAAAAGTGCACCCGACGAACAATAGGGAAATTAGGGTCGCTGGTGT
This sequence comes from Bombus pyrosoma, assembly GCF_014825855.1. Taxonomy (NCBI): domain Eukaryota; kingdom Metazoa; phylum Arthropoda; class Insecta; order Hymenoptera; family Apidae; genus Bombus; species Bombus pyrosoma. Next base: position 590,901 of record NC_057772.1, on the reverse strand, counting down.
AAACGAGGCGAAGTAACGCGCCGTCGAGGACTTTGTTTCTACGGTGTATCAAGAGCAAACTAGAAAGCACTTTCCAACGTTATTTTACGTTACACGATGTAAACGTATTGCGAGCAACCGAACCCTAGGATTATCTCACGATACGAGAGAAGAAAAGAAACGCCTCGACTTTCAAGCGACGCGACGTTCGGACGTTCGCGTCCAAAGAAACACGGATTCAGATCGTTGGAAACTGGAAGAAGCGTTGTTGGTGGCGAGGTTCGCGCTCGCCCTACTCCGGTACATACTACGCCGCGTATATACGCGGCGAGCATGCGAATCGCTCGATTAGCTCGCCAAAGAAACTTCTAATCGCTGTTCTTTTCGAATAACGGTTTTCCACCGGTTTCTATGGATTTCGTTCTTCCTACGAAGGATCGTAGCAACTAGCCCGCGATCGCCGCTCCCGTTCCTACAGAGATTGGCAGATCGCTGGTATTTGTCATTTATTGGCATCGGTGGATACGGCGACGAAAAATTCAAGAGTTCGGCCGTGAGCGTTTGCGAGAAGATGCGATCGCAAAACGATGAAAAAGAGGGTCGCTGGGCGCTTTTGTTACATAACCGACCAGAGACACGCTCTAGACTATAGAGGATCGTTGTGCAGGCGGCAATCGTCACGATGTTGCAATCGCGAAGATCCATTCGCGACCGTGCATTTACGTGGGTGGAAAACGCGTGTGCGTCGATGCATGCAACGCGGACGCGCCTCGGACCGGCGCGCCGACACGAAGAAACCTAACCGTACAGAGGCTATACGCCGCTATAGGACGACTCTTCCGGTGCGAAGGCATATCCGGTGCCTCGGACAATGCCTGAACGATGATCGCGACCGACAACTCTTTCGACCGATCATCGGACACCGTTCTCTCGATACCGTTGTTATCCAACAGCCTCGTTCGGTCCCTCTTTCCGCTTCTCGATCTCCTTGAATTTAACAATTTTGAAATTATACGCACCGGGTATCGTTGATATCGTTGACATCGTTGATAATCGGTCCTAGTGGCTGACGCGATTTTAAACGCCGGGAGTCAAGGTAGACGGAAATGTAATAAATTCGAGCTTTTAAAACGCGAGAGTAAAATCACCAGGTGCTATTATTTACGTAATCGGTTGGACGTACATGTTTTTGCCGATTGGAAACGAGCGACATCGAGTTTTCCAGCGAAACGGTACGTACGTTCGCATCGGTCGCGCGTTTATCCAGGCTGCGATCTCGACGTGGTATTACGTTTAAATTAATAATCCCCGTTGCGTCGCGTGATTGCCGTCACTCGGAAACGCGTCCGTTACATGCGTGTTATTACGGGCGGCGTGCAATTTCAATAATAATTATAATCAGGCGCGTGGTTGAGCGAGACGAGGAGAGCAACGGACAAAAAGGAATAGACGGAAAGAGAAAGAAACGCGTTTGCCCAAAGAAACTTGCATCCTTCGTGCCCTCTCTCTTCGTACCGGTGACTCGAACATCGGCCATCCAGTTAAAAACCTGCTGAAATTCTTATTTCCTACGATTATATTTGATATATCGTTACTTTTACGAGGCTACGCTGAACATACGGGGGGTAGTCACGAAGGTCACTCGAAATCACCGCTCCGATTCACATCAACGTGGTTATTTGCGAAGGTAAACGAGTGTTCGTCTAAGGCTAAGGGAATCGATATCGATATCCTGGTCTTCCTTTTTTATCAAAAAGTCTCGCAACGCATTTTCTGTTTTTCTTTTGGATTTTTTCCTTCTTTTTCTTTTTTTTTTTTTTTTTACGAAATAGACGGTTTTCCTTAATCGAGAAGGATTACAGGAAAAAGGTTATACGTGTGATATGATTCACGCACACGCAACGGTGACTAACGTTTTCCTCTTAACGTCGGTATTATTTTCTAAATTTTCCGCAAACTCTTTGGTCCGATGTAAAAAGCAACCTGAACGTTTCTAACGCGACGAATCTATTTTTCGACAAAGTCACTTCTTTCGCCCGCCTGGAGAAACGTTGCATCGTCTCCTCGAGAAATCGTACCAGAAACAAAGATTAACGAATCTTCGTTGATATCGTCGCGGCAGAATTCGCAACCTCTTAAGGATACGCTTCCAAGTTCCAAAGTTTCGCCTCGATAAATCCAAACAGTCGTAACTTTTGTACCGTGCAGCTTAAACGAGAATCTTAGAAGCGACGACTCGCTTTTAACTCGACGTTAACTTGAATTTTTGTTTACCGCTTCTTAAGTCGTTCGTACGCCAACGGATTCGTTATCGACTTCCCTTTCACTGTTTTTAGCAAGACAGCGTTATCGCGCGTTATCAACCGCGAAACGACCCATATCTCGGAGAAAGTTACGCGGAGGTAAAGGAACAAAGGGGAACGGTCGACGTTCGGCGAATACGGGAAAGAAATCCAGTTCCTGACGGGCAACTGGGAGAACTCGGCGTAAATCCGCGCGATATCAGCCATCGAGACGACGAAGCAACCTTCGAGAACTCGCCAACAGCCATCTCCGGGTATCGCGCTGTAAGATCGGCAGATCTAAACTCTCTCTTTTCTCTTTCCTCGAAATAGAATCGACTATGCGTCACAGGCAAGTTCACGGAGAATTGGTCGAACGGTCTAGAATTCATCGGAAGATGAGAAATTCTCGCGAAAAAGTTGCTCGAAAGCCATTCGGCGCGTTAAATCAGCGCGAACCAGACAGCGCGGAGGCAACGCAGAGAATAAAAGGACGCTTTCGATCCTGCAAGAAACGTCGTCCGAGGGATGGAACGACAAATGGCGAAATATCACTGGTGCGAAACCTATTCGCCTTTGATATACAAAGTTTCTCGAAGAAGACGAAGAAGGCGACGACGAGGTTCTGTTCGAAGTTAGGAGACGTAGAGAGCTTTCTAAACGACTATTCGTTTGCTTGGTGGAAATTTAGAGATTTAACGAATATGTTTATCGTACTTTTAAGTCAAGTACCGATGGAACACGGAGAGAAGTTGGCTATTCGTTGTTGGCCTAGTAGGATACTGTAACGCGCGTTCTAGCGCATGCAGTTGCAACGCAGAACTCGCAGCCTTGCGGTTCGATACTGCAGCCTGTCGATAACGCAGAACTTTTGCGCTGCGACCTACGTTACCATCTAGCGATACGGGTCGATAATAAACGCATCGAAACTATTCGACGATATAATGCGATTCTAGCTTCTCGTTCCACGGTTAAGCGTTCCACAGAAACAAATAAAACTATGTATCGCGCCTTTAAGTAAAAATCGAGAATAAAACACCTACAGTTTACCATCGGACGGTACCACGCTTTCGTGTTTACGTTAAATTTACCAGCCAACCTTTCCGTATCCATCCGAAACACACTCGCGGCAATTTATAGATAAAATCCTGTATCTTCCATATTTACACGATCCTTGGAACGCCACGTTAATTGCCGGCCATTAAAAATTGAACGCGAAGGCAACGCGAGTGGGAAGGCTTCTTCGTCGGTGCACTTTCAACGAGAGGCCTGACGCACTCGGGGAATTGCACCTGTCGAACAATGTCCGCTCGTTACGAGCACAACGTACGCGCGTTTGTCAGCAACAACGACGACCGTCCGAGACAAAGCGCAATTAATACCACGTGGTCTTGATTTCGTACAGCGCGGTATCGGTCGCGAGATAAAGCATCGACGCTGCAGGGGAGTCGCGCGCGATTTGCAAGCCGAGGAAAAACACAAACGCTTCCGTGTTCTCGTTATGCAACGCGGAACGCGATAACCCTTTCTGGTCGCTTATTAAGCGCGGAACCATTAAACGCGCAGCCGGCCAAGATTCTGCCTCTATGGGAAATTGCGCGGCAAATGAACCGATCCCAAAGTCGCGATCGTTGTGTCGCGTACGCGTCTCTTTCCTCGTTGTTATTACGAGTTACGTGTTATCGTGTAACTTTGACGTTATAATTATAATTTATATCAAAGATACTACCACGTACGTGGCCGCCGCTTAAAACGAGATCAATCTTGAGCGTACGTTTCACAGACTCACCTATTGGTGACGCGGTGTTGGCTTCCCTCAGGCTCACTGTTTCTGGTTCAACCGCCGCTTCGTCTTCCTCGATCAATGGTGGCGGTGGTGCCAACGGTCGTGATTCGTAACCCCAATGCTGTCGAAAAGCACGTGCGCCCCCGTCCAATCGAACACGTGGTAACTCGACGAACATCGCGTCTCCCAACTGAGAACAAAATTATCGACACCGTAGCATTGTGATTTTAATATCGCTGGTATGTTGTCAACGATTCGATCATCGATATTACACGCGATTTGGAAGGATCGATCGACGAAAACAGAAAAAGAGTACGTTTGAGGGAACGTTGTTTGTCCTCGTCGTCGCTGACGAATTTTCTAAGCCGGAATGCCAATGATTCGTTAACGAGAGAACAGACGATCGCAGATATTCGTTATTACGAAACTCGTTTTCTTTTAGTTCGAAAACAGGCGTCGCGTACATAGACGTGGAATCTTTATTTCATTTTAACAATACCCTTTTTCTAAACTATTTCGCGAATACCTAATCAAGTAAGTTAGTGCGATGCGATAATTGCGGTACGGTTCGCGACACTCACGTAGCCCCGAATCACGTCCATTTCGGCGGAGCCGGAGCAACTCGACGAGACGGCGGCGTTCAGTCGATCCTATCGGTGTCACGGGTCGTGTCATCGAACTAGCAGAAGAATTAGCCCCGACTAGCGGTTGTCTCTCGGCCTGGAAGCGATTTCGATGGAAAGAAGAGGTCTCGTTTCGCGAGAAAAAGGAGCTGCCGGTTCGCGACTCGCGACAAGCTGGACAACGACTGCACCGTGTCCAGTTTGTCTTAAAATACCGTAGATTGACCTGACACGACACGCTGACGTCACTAATTAGAGCTCGTTGAACGCGGTGTGCGGCGCGTGAAATCCAGAGATCGTCTCTCTCTCTCTCTCTCTCTCTCTCTCTCTCTCGACACGATTCGTTTCTCGTTCGAAACAGAGGTGGAAACGAACGAACGAATCGACCGAAAACAGAGGTCGAAGATGGGAAATTATTAATTTCCATTTGTTTGGCGCGCCTCACTGGCCACGTTGTACGCCATTATTTGCCAATTATCATCCCCTAACGAATTTCTCGCCGCACACGCGTTTCACGAAACGAACGTTTTGCGACGATCAAACCGCTTGGCTTTGGGCGAAAAGCTGTGGCAGCGATAGACGCGTGCGTTGCGGATCCAGGTTTTGCAGTCTTCGCAGGAGCGGCTAAAACGAATGATATTTCATTGGTGCGAGGATCGCAGTTTGGCGATTCGTGTTTTTAGAACGCCAACATTACCGCGAGCTGAAAGATTTCGCTATAATTCCCGGGTTTCCGCGATAATCCGCGATCAAAGTATCGCACGAAATCCCCGTTCCTACGATACAAAAACCTCCTACCATTTCGCTAGTCTTAGAAAGTATAGCTACTTCTAACCTTTCACCGAACATTCCGACAACAAGACGGTTAAGGAAGGAGGAGCACGCGTCCGCGATCGATCGCGGTCGAACAAACCGTGAATGCGGTCGCAGCCGTATCGCGTTAACTGTAATTACCAGGCAGACGCGAACGAACGCGTCCAATTACACGAATCCAGTATTGGTTTTGGGCATTGGCGTATAACAAAATCCCCCATCCCGCCAATCGGTACTTGCATTCTTCTTCCACGACGTTCGATTCTTCGCCCGAATACGCTTGCCAGAGAATACGCGACCCCGTTCTCCGCGAGCCGCGCTCCATTGGAACAACGGCGCTTCACGCTAATTCCACGAACGTCTCCAACGTATCGTCGAGAAAATCGCACCTCTGCCATTGCCGTATCGCGAATCGAAGAGAAACTGGCGATATGGCTGCCTGTACAAACTACGTGCGTGGCAAGCAAACGATATTCCAACGACGAATTTCACAGGTAACGACGCGACCTGCGGCAGCAGCAGCAGCACCTTCCAGAACTCCACGAAGAACGACGAGGATCGTCGAGGACAAAATTGCATTAGGTGGGAACGCGGGGACTCGAAGAGGCTCGAGGGAAGTCAAAGGGACCAGAGGTAGCCAGTCGTGTTTCGGTAAGTTCGTAGTAACAACATCCTTCGACAGACAACGAAAGAAACGAACGGAAAAGACGATGCGAGGCAAGCACGCAGGTCCTTTGCCCGCTAATTCCTTTATCGTTTGTCCATCTTCTCCGCGTCATCCTGGCTCGAGAAAACAATTAGTCGCGAACCTTTGCACCGCGAATTCAATTTCTAACAACGAAAAATTAAGAGAACATGGGTTTAAGGTTCTATCCAAGTTTTACGCCTTGCGTTCCAATACGATATAATAATTTTCAAACGAATCGATCCCGTCAAGATATTATCGCCTCTGCGATATAATCGAATTCCGTATGCTTTTCAAATTATTATCTTTACCTTTTCGGTTATCCGAGTAACGCGAAATTAAGACCGTCTCAGCTGTTCCGTTCTCTTGTCATGTCTGACGTCCAACTATTCTAAATTTGTACAAGCTAGGCTTCGGTGTGAAAAATACAAGAAGAAAATGTGCAAATTACGCAAACACACAGGGATAAAACAAAACGAGGCACGATATCACGGAACGGAAGCATATTAGAGGGACAAACACAACGTTCGAAGGCACACTGATAGAGAACAAACCTTGTTGCGAGACTTGAACATGCAGGCGGTCCCGGCGAACAGCTGCGTCCAAGGAAACAGACAAATTAGTTACTAATTGCGCTTGTTTAATTTCGTCGACAGATCCAGACTGATCGAGGAATCCCTCTGGACTCCACGCGTACGATACGATAGAATAAAATATCAAGTACGAGACGCGGATCTTTTCTTTTAAACTTATGTGTTGAAACGTATGCGTGTGTATGTGTACGTACACATACGTTATGTGTAGTACATATAGAGAAACGTAAACGTAATATCGATAACAATCCAAGTATTATCGTTTGGAGAATTTTTTACAACTACCTCGTATGTCGGATCGATGAACGATAAAAGCTACTTTCTCTTATCACCGTACGTTATCCTATGTATGCAAAACGTGCAATTTAGTATCACGAAATCGTACGTAAATTATGATCGGAATATTTACTCGCTGAATATTTTTGTCCGTTTGAAACGTTAAATCGATCGATTCCGTCTCGAGCGTTGCACAGGTGGTTAGCTTTTCCTTCGTTACAAAGCTGGGGAGAAAGTCTCGAGAGGATATACCCATCGACCATTCCGCATCGACACCCAGTTTTACAAATGTAAAAAGTTCAGCCTACGTCGCACGAAGATATCATCGTTCCGCTTTTCTTGTCCGAGTTTAGCTTTTCCGCGGCAGAAATTCTTTTATACGACGGACAAATACGCTGTACACGCGGTCACGTGGGAAGGAAACGGAACGTAATTAATCGGCCGCTGACGGGGATGATAATTAACGTTCCGAGTCGAGTCGCTAAATTAAGATATTACTATGGTCGTAATTCGAGCTGTTCCGGTGCGTTTCGTGCTCATTTTAAATCGCGATCGATGACTCGACCGTCGTGGAGGAAAGACGCGACGCACGCCACGATTCTAGAATCGATAGCCGGCAACGAGCGCCAGGAAGCAGTTTAACCACACGGTTAAAGAGGTTCCCTTCTGAAACCTGGTACGTATAACGCGTCGAGACCGAGTCTGGTTTAATATTTTGCTCCGCCAACGCGATTGCGCGATTCGAATGAACGAGAAAACCAACGGAGGATATTTTATACGTTACGCGTGTTACGTCAACGACTTGGACCAGCGCTTCTCAACTTTCTTCCCGTTATCGCCTTATTTCTACCATAATCGAATAAACCGCTCCTCGCATTTGCATAAAGAGCGATCTTTGATAGATCTTCGAAAGAGATATTTATACTTTCTACTTCTATCTATCTGGAATCTTTTCTTCGTAAACGTATCGACGATACGCGTACTTCACAAACGCAAAAGCATTCCATATACGCCGACCACCGTCGGAATCAAAGCTGGAAAAACCGAGATGCGCGATCTTCTTAGAACGATCTGTGGCGATCGGGACACTCGCGATCTCGGACTCGGTTGGTACAAGATCGTCGATCGTCGACTCTCTTCTCGCTATACGATTCGCTTTCCGTTCGATCCCTCGCTCGTCTCGGTTCGACCTTTGCGTACGCGTCTGTCCGTGAGCAGCACCGTGGCTAACTAATTCGATCCACACGATCGACCCGTTCCGATCCGACCGATCCGATTACGTCCGTGAGTACACGTTACCATCTTTCGTCGATAATCGATCCGTCAGTAACGTTGGAATCGATTCACGTGCCGCGAGTCTGTCCGTGATAACGGAACACGTACACGCCGCCTTTTCCACATGCGCGGATATTCCTTATTCCTCTATCGTTGCCCCGTTCGAGCGTGAACTGTTTCGTTCAAACGTGTAAACTCGACGTCGATGAAACCACACGCTCTTCGGAGCTTCGTTTCAGGCTCTTTCGCGATCGATACCGTGGCCAACGGCGTATAATAATTTCCATAGAACGGACGCTGAAGTTGAGAATAAAGAGACTGCCGATTCGGTGCCGATTCAGTGCCGATTCAGTGCCGATTCAGTCCAGTTTCGTTAAACTAAAGAGAAAGTTAAAGATGTCTCGAGGATGAAGCAAACACTTCACATAATAACCCGAATCTATTCGTGTATTTAAAATATCGATAAAATGATGATCACGTTCTTTCATATATATATCATCATATCATCTATGACGAAGGATTTTATATTCTAAACTAAATAATGAAATAGTTCCTTAGGACGTGGAAACGAATATCGAGAACGATCCGAGTCACTCTTCGATTTAATCCTACGAGTCTAGCTTTAGATTCTCCACGTAGCCGGATTAACGAACGCGTCGACGTCTTCGACAACTTTTACGCGACAGTTTGCCTACGTGGAAATCTGCGATCTCGTCACGCGATATCAAAGGCCGACACAGACGTAACTCGTATCGGTTCGACGTAATCTACAGAACGCTTTTTTCATAAAAAAAAAAAGAAAAGAAAGAAGAAGAAAAGAAAAAAAGGACAAAGTACGAAGGGACACGCTCAACGAAATTGCAGGCTATACGAACGTATCTGGCTCGAATCGATACGAGTAATACCGTACGGGGTTCTCGACTTCTGCATTTGTTTCAAGATGTTGCCGAAGGCGTACAGAAGCGGAAGAATCTTACGAATGCTCGATATAAATATACCGGTGGATCGCGAAATAAAGATGCAAATTTCTCGAACCAGATAAAAAAGTTATCCCGATAAAAGTATTTCTTACGTGTCAATCATCTTGTACGGTATATAAAGTTTATCGGCAAGATAAATCGCATACCGTGTAAGTTTAAAGAATTTACTGCTTCGAGAATACGAGAGAAAGTTTATTTCTTAGGTGACGAATAGGATAAACGTCCATCACGGAAACTAGTAAGGAGATCGTCGAGTCTGAAATATAGGTACTCGTTTAACGGCGTAGCGCGCGTGGACAAAGTGAAAATTTCCAGTAGAGCTGCTTTACGCGTTTACAGCAAGTAGCCGAGCGCACCGCGGATAAGTTCATCGAAAAGAGAGGTTTCGAGAGCGATACGGGCCGACGATTAGGAGTGCAGACGAGAGAAGCAAAGCACGAGTCTCTAACGAGGCGCTACTCGAAGAGCCGCTCGGGGAGCCGGAGCAACTGGTGAATTTCTAGCTCGTGTCGTCCCTCGAACGAAGCCAATAACGTTGCCATTGTATCGGATTATACGATAAAGGTGTAACTTTGATGGGGAATCTCGGCTATGCGACTCTCGACGAGCACAAATTCCGACTCCGCCCGGGAATCGATAGACGCGCTCGTCGATTACCTTCCCAAACTTCCTCGGTCATCCATAATCGTCGATAATGCTTATCGACGATCAAAGAAAACCTAATTTTTTTAATTCAACCTAATGCTATAATTATCCTTGTTGTATAAAGCTCCGAAAAGAGATCGTTCTTCTACAATCGCCGCGAAGAAAGAACGGTCCGAGGTATCTAGAGAAACCTTACGCTGGCGGTGCGTTAACGATCGATAAATCCTCCGATTTCCATTGCTAAAGAACTGTCGCTCGAAAGCGACAATTGCTACATTTCCAGCACCTTAAAATACGACGTCGTTAAATGTACTCGTTTCCTTCAATTACGGGCCGTGGTAATCGTCGCATTTGTCCGCGGACTGTCCGTGTCCTTAATAACGGGGCAAAAAGGAGGACGTTTCGGTTGAAAGGTTAAGCAACGCGTTGAATGTCTCCGAACGAACAATGAATTTCAATTTCACGTTGTTATAACTTTGCCCAACCTATTCTTCTATCTATCCCCTTCTTCGTCATTATCTTTCTCTTCGTCATCTTCGACTTACGTCGTCGTCGTCGTCGTCGTCGTCGTCGTCGAATAAACGAATGAACGAACTCTTGGGGTCAAGAGGTTCGTTCGCCGCTGGGCATTTACTGAAATCCGCGCGAACCGAAATTAGTTCGGTTAAAAGAAGCGCTCCACAATCCACGAGACGAGACGTTCTTTCAGAAAAAGGGAGAGAAAGAAGGCTCCTTCTTTCGTTCTTTGTCAGTGCCGCGGATTCATCGGAATCGCTTTGCGACGGCAATAATTCGGCAGAACGGAGAACGTAAAAATAATTTGGCCGTTCCTTGAACCTATTGCACAACATGTACCTTCAAAACGATCAAGAAAGGAACGAAAAGTGTCTAATATTTTCAATCTCAGATCTGCGTAAATGCAACGTGCTAAAGTATCAACGAACAAGTCTTCGTATAAATAATCAGCTCACGTGAAAATTACGACGCTGACCGTCTAATACACCGCAGAGGAGTATTTCCATTTCGCGAACATCTGCTTTCTCTCGTAAGAGAGTAAAATGGAAGAAAAAACTTATCAAAGAGGACGATAAAGTCTCGCGTCGTTTCATTGTCTCGATAACGCGCCGCCTGTTTATTTTACCCTCCCGCGTCGTCGATCGTCCAACCTAACCCCATATAAATGCACCCTTCTGCCTCAACTATCTCTCTATGCAACTCAAACCCTCGTCTTTCGAGCTCCGTGGAACGCCACGATCTTTCAAACTTTCACGATCGTCGGGGAGTTTGGCCGTTGAACAGAGCGCGTTTCGTCGAATACGCGGTTATCATTAAGTTCCGCGAAGAAACAAGTCTACCGAGCATTGCCGAATGCATATCGGGCGCTGGCTAGCAATTCCACCGATAGTTCCTTTCACCTGGACAAATATAGAATCCGATGTCGGAGAAATTTGGCAATATTCACAGGGATACGCTTTAATTCGCGCTTTGTTTGGAATCTCTACTTTTCTTGAAATTTGAAAAACGCGCGAGTCCAAGAAAAAGGTAAAAAAAAAAAAGGGTACCGAGGGAAAATTGAGAAATTGAGATCCTGCGTGTTTGCAAACGTTTGCCTTCGCAGAGAGCCGAAGAAGATTCTCGAATCCGCGAAGTAACCCGCTTCCACGCTTCTCAAGAGTGATTCGAGTAGCAAAAGGGGTCGAAAGGTTGGCGAAAAGGTGAAGCCGATTTATCCTCTGGCTGAAACCGGCTTCCTCCGAATTCACGTTGGATTCCCTTTACGATCGACCGAAAGAAGGATAGGTCCTATCTCTAGCACCCTGAGTCACCGCGAAAGAGACTAACACGAAGAGGTAGGAGACGAAAAAGAAGGATTTCTTGCGCGTGTGTGCACGCCCTACACTCTCAAACATCGCAAGACTCGTCCTCACCTTCCAAAAAAGGGAATATCGACTGACGACTGTCCGGGATAAGGGTCGACAGGGACGCAGACGAACAGGCACATTCAGCCCCTTGGTTAAGATGGACGAGCTACATAAACTATACTCGGTCGAATTTCGAATTTCGAATCCTCCGGCTCGACCCGAGTTATCTCAGTAGTCTTTTCAGTAGTTGTTACATTCTCGTACGATAAGCGGAATAAAAAGTCACCAGATTGATCAGGTTGTTTAAATAGAAGGCAAACTGCATGAAGCTCGTTCAGAGTGCTGGGGAAAACTCGAAACGCTAGTGCGAATATATCTGTCTCCTCTTTGAAACTACGCGTGCATACTTGCAATTAGTGAAATTGTCTCTCTCTCTCTCTCTCTCTCTTTTTTTTAAGAGAACTTTTGGCGTCGCGAAGTCTTACCTATACCGTAAGTATAATTGTATTTTACAGACCTGCCCCACCAAGCAAGAAATAAAAACAAATAACAGGAGAGAAGAAGAAAGATAAAGTTGCAAAGACACGATTCGCTCGTTATCTAGAGTAGTCAGTATATACAGCTTCATTCGATTCACAGAGGATGACGAGAATCGTAAAATTACAACGAATCTATCGCATTCGCGAGATGCGATGATACAGGCCTCGCGGTTAAGCAATCTTTTCAGAAACGTTAAATTGCCCGTCAAAGATTCAACGATACCTCCTTAACCAAACGGTAAAGTGTACAACCGGGCACTCGCATCCTCGTACGCACAACATCGAGGGAAAATAGAGAGGAAGGAAGGGAGGGAGGGAGGAGGAAAAGAAAAAGAGAGAGAGAGAGAGAGAGAGAGAGAGAGAGAGAGAGAGAGAGAGAGAGAGAGTCGCTGAATCAAAGGCACTCGGACAAAGACAGATAGGGAGCAAACTGCGAGGAAGGGAGAACGAGATAGCAAGATTTAATCACACCAGTCGTATTCCCCTCACGTCTTGAAAGGGACACGTTCGCAAAGCCAGACAGGAAAAGGAGGAAGGAAGGAAGGAAGGAAGGAAGAAAAGGAGGGAGGAAACTCGGAGGACGGGGGATACGATTTAATACAGAGACGCATTCGTTCACCCCTGGGGAACGATTCCAATGGAGAAGGTTGCATTTTTTACTCGCGTGCCGTTTGTCTTGTACGTGACGAGTATGAACATGAACGCATCAAATTCAAAGAATTCAGACCCGGAAAGGAGAGGCACGCGCGGATTCTCGCTGGCTGCGAGAAGAAATATCGCGGCGCACGCGTGTCCTTGATATCGTAGCACGTTTTAGCGCCTCTGGAATTGTTCGTGAGATATTTTCGGCGATTTCGCCGCTTCAACGTGGAAAGAGTTTAATTCGTTCGTGCGTGCAGATATTTTTTCGCGTTACGCGCAGTCGTTACGGGACTGACTACGTGTATTTATTTATCCAACTGGAGAAAAGCTTTTATAAATATAGTCCCGTTAGTTTTTAGACGGATCGTGTATAATTTACTTAATACCGTTACGATCGTTTATTCGCGACATGATACAAGTTCTATATACGTTCGATATACTTGAAACGTTTAAAGAAATTACAACAAATATCGACGACGATAATTAGAAGAAATTATAAATAAATCGCGTTTAAATAGAAACTAGACGAACGAATTAGAACGAAAAATTGTAAAAATTCTACGAATCACTCTATCGATCCTCTTCTTTCGTCCATTCTTTTCAAATCCTTATAATCCATACGTGCTAATCGGGTATATTCTATAGTTCGGGTACGTATGTTCGTTCTCTATTGGCATTTCCTCGGCTGATCGCGTAGGAATAAGAGCACCAGAGATCGTTTTTGATCCGGCATCGAGAAATCCGCTGCTAATAGACAGAGGCAAGACAATCCCCTACCTGCAACCTTATCAGACTTCGTAACACGAGGCAACAACAAAAGTAAAATCCCTAGGAATTACTAAGAAACCCCACAGTATACTCGCACTTCGAATCCAATATCGAAGGCTTTCCATTGCGCATTGTTTGCTTTTACCTGCGCCAACCCATCCCAGTTCGCCGATCATTATCGTTAACACCTTAACACGCGGAAGAGAAACTTCCTGGCATTCGCCGAACAACAATAAAATAGCAGATACTTTCGAGAAATGGAGATAACGTACAGAAGAAGAAATACGATATAAAATGCAGATAATGCCCAGTTTACGATTTACTGTTTATTGGAAACGTGTAAAACTTGCATCAAAGAGGACTCTTATTACATATTCGTATCTTATTCGTTATTCCTATTGATTTCTCGATTGAATTTTATGCATCGAAGATACGGTTAATTAAGGATTTTAATCGACGTGTTTGCCGACAATTGTAAGTTGTAATTAAATCGTGTAATTAACATGGCGCGTGATACCGATGGTCAGGTGGTCGGGAAACAAGTAGGCGTCTGTTTAAAACTTTCTTATCTTCATCTTAAATCGAGCGAAAGATCACTTATCCTATAAAAATGCAATAAAAAGGAAGCTACATTGTCCGATAGCAACACAGTCGTGAACGTTTCCCGAAGAATTGTCATATAATTTAATTTAAGAAACGTACGCGAAATATTCAGCACAAATGGATAAATGACATTTCTTTGTTCAGGATTGAAGACAAATTTTGTAATAACTTTAAGCTACCCAAGAACAGAAGTTACAGATTTCATAACGTCTTTTTCCGCGAGGAATAATATTCATGCAAAATCTATAAATTTTAATACAAATTAAACGTTGCGGTAAGATCGTTTACATCGTGAAACCTAGAAATATTCCCAACAAAGCTGTAACTATACCGATCCAAGGATTACGTGAAATTGCTAAACCAAAGAGATCTCCCGTATCAGATAAATACTAGTTACATGACAATTAAGAACAAGCGAGACCATTAACGCGCGCAACTATTACAAAATTCTAAAAATCTTCAGTTTCCATGGAATCTAATTCATAGGAAATCGAACGGCCGTGTTCCTAAGCACAACGGTACTAGGCTGATCGTGCACAGGCTTTCTCTACTTGCTGACTAAATTCTATTCGGTACGACATGCGAGGAACCGTTTGAGGGATCCAGACAGCAGAAAGAGGAGAAGAGAACATACATGCGTCTGCACACGTACGAAAGTACGCCGTTAACCCTATTCCTTGAGGGCGAGTTCAGCATCGGATAACGAAGGGTCTCGCGTTCCTGAACCCCACGAATGTGATTACACGGAAGGAGAAAAGGACGTGAGCGAAGGACAAGGCGAAAGAGAGTCTCGACGTCGGTTTTGATTTAGTAATAACAAGGGCTCGATCACAGGGGGCGAACAGTTGCCAAAAACGCGAGACATTCGAAGAATCGATCGAGAAATTCAGACACTGACAAAGGCAAAGGGAAAAAACGGCAACCACGTCAGAATGAAAAGTGTATTTGATACAGGCGTGAATGTTTATCGAGCGTGGAAAACGACGAGCATCCTCACGGTATTACGTACGAGTTACGTACGACGTTACTCTTAAATAGATAGTACATTTGTATTGTACGTGCGAGAGTGAGGGAGCGTATTCCTTAGAGTGTATGTGAGCGTCGCAAGACGGCCCAGGTCTCCGTTGAGACAAAAGAACGACTAGAAAGAAAAAAAGCAAGCGAGTGAGTGTCTACTAGCCCTTCAGAGAGTAACCCACGTGTAAAGCTAAATTTAGTTAATATGTAAATAAAGTTTAACTTTTTGTTCTCTCCAAATCCTCTTCAAACCTTAACAGTTACTTTTGTGCATATTGGAAGGAAGCTTTGAGTAGATAAAGTAGAAACAACGTTATATCCGGATGTTAGGGACGGACATAATTCCGACAGGATCAACGACTTTGCTTCCAAGAGATTTTATTACCTCTGGATGTGTCTACGATACGCTATACGTTGCTTGTGATTCATAAAAGTAACCAAGGTCGATAAATTTACGAAAGCTCTGAATTTTAACATTTTGCTCGTGTTGATTGATCATCGTGGTACAATCAGCCAACGTGGCACACGACAACGCAACTAAATAGGAATAGATACATCCCGCAGAAGAAAAGAAAAAACGAGGAAACGAAGAAACGAGGAAACGAAGAAGGGAAGAAAGGCTAAAAGTAGGTGTTAAAACGAAACTAAAAGAACTCGAGAACTTTGCATTTTCAAAACGATTCGCCGACACGCTTAAATATTTCTTAACAAAGGTACGTACACGCCTCTTCCGTTCACTGGAACATCAACTTTACCAGTTACCATCGTAACTACCTTTCTAGAATATTTTCCCATTCTACTCGATAAAAGGAGACGTCCAAAAAACATTTTGCCGCGTGAAACAACGAGAGGAATGTGGCCGCGGAACTCCTCACGCCAAGAGTAATTACTCCGAAGAAAATTCGCTATCTGATTTTAAAAATTAGCCAATCTCGGAGGCAACGTGGTTTCAAGCAGTGTAATAAGTAGAATTCTCGAGCCCGATACTTTAAGACCTCAAGAGACAGAGAGAAAGAGGTGGACGGACACGGGACACGTTTAAGGGACCTCGCCAACGACCAAAATGGATCCGCAACGAGAAATCTTCGTCGTTCCTCAGCTTCTACCTTTGTTCGTTCCACGAGAAACTATACGCCAACGAACAGATTCATACATGCTTGAGAATTTTTCCGTGTTATCTTCCCTCTATCTTCGTGGCTTCTTTCGCCTCCTGTTTTACCTTGAGATAAAGCTAAAGGATAGGACAAGAAGGAGAAGAAAGGTAGTCAACGTTTACCGTTATACCGCGCAATTGAGTGCAGTGGAGAAGGAACTTCAGAGTTCGTAAGTTGCAGCATAGATGGTAAGAAAAGAAAGTAAGCTACAAGAAAACGCACGAAAAGGCAAGAAAAGCAACGACAGTGGAAGTAACTCTGGCAGAAAGTTATTGGCTTAAGCAAGCTTCCATGCAAGCGCTCGCTTGTCCGCATCCAGAACAGAGAGCGGTCTGTGACGAAAGTTCGCAACGAAACTTCGATCGGGTTTCTTTCTCGGTCCCTAAAGGACTATGTTGCGTTTGCAACGCGGTGGCTGCAATAACGCGAACGCTTAACGCGAAGATGTTCTTTGGAGCGCGCGAGCGGAAGCGGAAACGTCGACGTCTAAAAATACGTACTCGCGTCCGGAAGAATATACGCGGATATATCGTTTTCCTTTCTTTCGTCGCCAGTCGATCAAGGCGCGTGAACGTCGACAAATATTGGAAGGTTGGATTCCATCCTATATCCGCCACTCTCTTTCGACGTTCCTGGACGGCAAACGTTACAAGGCTTGATAAAAAGAAAATGACAAATTTCAAACGAGAAGCTCGAGGGATTTTTAAAAGCTCGTTGACGTACGAATTTCGATTTGTAAATAGTCGGCAACCGCTTTCAGTTGCAGACCTTCTATAATTTTGGTGGAGGTTAGCAGAGAAGTCTCGAAAGTAGTTGGCTTTGCAAACGTCAGGCTGTGTATAAACTTGCTGATCGAATTAGAAGCTGGCCATCCCTTTGCCATTCCAAGCGTACGATCAAACGCAACTCGGCCTCCTTCCGTAGCGCACGATACAGAACAAGGGAGAAACACGGTAGAGACCGATACGCGTACAATTTTCCTATGCTAATTTTTCATTAAATCCCCTGGCTACAGACTACAGGATATACACAACTTTCAACCCGATTAACTTCCTACCGTTGAGTCGCGTCGCGTCGTTCGCCCAGCGATATCTTCTCGGCTCTTAGACGAATCCCTGAGAAGGGGAATCGTTTGTTTTATCGGAGTGTCGATCGGTTTGTGCCATGACTGCTCGGCCACACAAGTCGTCATCTTCCAAGAAGCGTCCTATTTCATTCCTCGACGCCTCTCGACGTCTGTTTATCGTCTCCCGCTATATGTACTCGCCGGCCGCTTTTGGGATATCGTTCGCTTCGTAAAGCCGATATACCACTGACATGCGTGAACGCGATAAAACGCGGTACTTCTGCGAGTAAACGTCGATACCGAACAACTTTGAACGGCCATCGCGTTGTTTACCCCCCTAAATATGTTAATTGTAAGTATAACTTTCGGATTACGACCGCCAACGTTCCACCGTTATTCCGACAATTCTCCTCGGGCCAGAGATACGTTGCTTGAACGCGTAATTCGCGAATTAGGCGAGCTACGAATTCTGCGAATCGAGTTTCGAGCAAATTTGAGAGCAGTACAGATCGTACTAGTACGTATCTAAAAACCATCGATTTAATATCGAAGTGATTTTAATCGTAAGATTTTTTCTTCTCTTTCAACGCTGTTTGCTAAAAAATTAACGCGTACTTTTAAAATGTTGACTCCTCGAAACAAGATGAACATCGAAATCACAAGGATAAATAAAAAATTTAT
Organism: Bombus pyrosoma; assembly: GCF_014825855.1. Taxonomy (NCBI): domain Eukaryota; kingdom Metazoa; phylum Arthropoda; class Insecta; order Hymenoptera; family Apidae; genus Bombus; species Bombus pyrosoma. The sequence continues at coordinate 572,632 of NC_057772.1, read as the reverse complement.
AAACTATCGTACAAACTATCGTACTGTCGTCATTATGTGGTAGCATCTTATCAATATCTCTTAACGTATTTCTATACACATTGCGTATACAATTAAAGTGCAGTAAGGCTACGATTGCCAAAATCGATATATAGACAGAATAGTAATCGAATAATAGAACGATTTGCGGTAGAATAAAATTAAAAGATAATAGAATAGCAAATACGTTTTTAAGAACAAACAAGTTTATTGCAGGCGATAAGTATGCGAATACTAGCAATGCCAATAATGCGTTTGTGTGCCGCTTCTTATGGGTCGCGATAAAGAAGAGGGAGGCTGGCTAATCCGGCCGAATTGGGCAGCGAGCTTTTCGCTATCGAAACAAGATAGACGGAATATTAGGAAAGAAAGGGAAGGTGTACTACTCACTGCCATATCCTCGCTTCTGTAAGCCGTGAGGGTCTGTTCGTCCTGGAGGAGGACGCAGTAACAAGGTTCCCAGCACGCCTCGGCAGCGGCTTCGCCAACGCAGCATTCGGCCTCTGAAAAAATAAAAAGAAAAGGAGATTGTGACGGACGAGCAAAGTTGCCAGAGTTCAGACTGTGGGCATCGTGGCCACGCCGCGAGAATAAAATCAACGCATCGGCCAGCGACAATACGAATAATGGGAGCCGCGTCGATTATTATCTCCGTGGAGGGGCACAACGGCGCAACGGGGCAACAGGAAGCGCGACGCGATCCCTGCCCGCGGCCAACGATCGATAACGATCGATAATTCTCGCGCGCATTCGAAACGTCCTGTCCGCTGAAGACGCGAATCCAACCGGAGACTCGTCGTCTCAACTTCCAAGGATTATCCTTAGGCTAGGTGCACACCAACGATACAGTGTGAAATACGTTGGAAATTTCTATTCAGAGACCAAGTTCGATTACAAAGATAAAAAGTTGTAAATTTACTCTTACGACGTTGCAATAGAAATTACAAATCTAATCGTGTTAGCGAATTATATTCCATATTTAACCTCGTTACTCGAAACGTGTTTGGATTGCGTTACGCAACTAGACGGCCGTCACGTGGAACGATCAAGGGTTCGAATACGCGCGAGGGCCAGGCAGGAGGCCCTCTGTCTGCAGTCGTCATCTGGAAGCCGTGCCCATGACACACCTCTAAATGAATTACCTAATTTCGAAATCATCTATTTCTATCGGCTACCTGGAATTTTCACGAAATATTTATTATGAACAAAAGTTACAAGTATCCTGGAAGAATCGAAGATAAAGAAATGTCATAAAAGGTTAACGAGCCAACTAATTCACCACCACGCGAATCCTGGCCATACGCCTAACGCTTATATATTATACCGAACAGATCGCTTTGCGCGATAAAGCTGCTAATCCACCAGATTCATAGAGAAACAACAGCTGCGATATTCGCTTCTCACGCTCGTTAGTGAAGAAACGAAAACAATTCGCGATATAACTTGTTTGGCATGGAAGATTGTGTAACGCGAGAAGAAAAATTCAAAATTATTTCTAAACCATCGAAATTCAACGTAAATACCAAGGTATCGCGTAATTGTACGTACGTCTAGATCAATTTCCAAAAAGAACGAAGCACAACTTAACCCTGAGAAATTTCAAGTCGAAGAAACTATTTTTAGAGGAGCATACACGTATGAGAAGAAAACGCTCCGGAAACCGATCGAATCGCTCCGAAAAAATTTTTGCGCCGCGGTAGGTTTGGAAGAAAAACACCGTTGAGTGAAAACAGGCAACGCGTGCTCGACGCTAATCCGGTCGCAAAAGAGTAACACAAAGTGCCCTGTGAATCGAAGTGAATCGTGAACGCGCGCTCATCGTCTCGGGTTGAGGGCTGAACAAATATCGATTCGACGTTCCAGACGCGGCAAAACTGTTTCTTCCTGCGGAGTGCTCGCACACGAACTGCGGATTACAACCGCAGCCGCGCATGGCTGCCGGTTCGAATGCAGGTTTCCCGAGCCATTTGGAGGCACAATTTTTTTACGATCCGTGCTTTCTTCCTTCCATTTCTTTCTGAGATTTCGATCGGAACACACGATCGATATACAACTGAATCACACGCTGAGAAAACGAACGACAGTCGCAAAAGCGTATTTCACGTTTATATTCTTCGCACGATTTTTACTAACAATCTTCGCAAAACTTTAACTATCAACCGACAAGGAATCGCTGCTCGATCTAAAACGCAAGAGTCACCTTTCTTCCATTGAAATATCAGAAATAATCCAGACGAACTAATCGACCAACCTCTACATACATGTATGTATATGTATTCTATTATAATTCACCGTTTTCCACGGGGAAAGTATCTACAGAAAATAACGCAAAAATATTCATAGAATCTGCCTTGCACCAAACACCCTATTTTCAAACACAGATAAATACGGTTCCACGGTAGAAAACCTGCTTTTAGATTGCTTATCATTGTACGGAAAAGCTACGCCAGATTACGAGCCGTTGTCATTTTTATACGTCTAGACCAGGTTGTTCTTTTCTCCGGCCACCGCGCCGCGCTATCCCGTCCTGTCTCAAACATCCTGGGGATTTTTGCTTCCTCAACCAGCTATTACGATATTCACATCCCCACGTGACTACGTGATCACATCCTATCATCCAGATCTATATATATCGCAAGCGAACTTGCCTCTGTCTCTCCTTTTCTGTCAAGATTCCTTATTCCTCGGCGTGTATTTTTCAAGTATTGAAATTCTGGACCGTGTACTTTTTCGCCAAGACCCTCAAAGGGGTCCGATCGACGAACGCATAAATCAGATTCCCAGCGGGTCTCATTCTCGCTTTTTTCTTTCTTCTAGCGCAGCGTCTTTGTATCAGCGCGACGAGACGCAACGGTTATCCATTCCGCGCAGCTCGAACGTGAAAAAGCGTACAAGTCGCATCCATATGGATGGCACGGCAACGAATCCTCGAATACACGAGGCAGACAGTGCACAATGCTCGGTGATAGTGGAAAAGTCGAAGCCGTGTTCGAACGATTACGATGACGAATGCAGCGGCGTAAGGGCTTTTGGATGCCTGGCCAAACGCCAGGGAACCTCTTTGCGCAAGTTCCACGGTAATATTCGTCTGGAATTCTTAATCCGGCTAAACGTCCCTTTTAATCATCCACTTGGCGAAAGATCGGCCGAAACACGTAACAACGTGAACATTTCGAATCGAAGATGACGAACGTCGAGATTTTCTGGAACGAGCGAAATGTTAAACGAGCGAACGATCGCCGAGTGCAGTAAGTTGTCGGTGTAAAATAAAAGTTTCTATGATATTATTCAATAACCACCGAGTCGATCCACGAATAGGCTACCTCAAAGTTACGTTGCTCTGATCGAACTATCCGAGTTTTCCATGTGACGCAGGTGTTGCACTAGTACAGGCATCGTGTAACGATGTACAATATGGTGTAATGCGGGCTCGTGGTAGTCGTAAAGACACCAAGATATTTCTCTGCGGACGTTACGTACAAGGGACCGCAACGCGAAATATTATACAGTTCTGTATCGGTAAACGGTAATAGCGTCGGGATACCAATTCCAGACCAGACCGTAGACCGCTCTTGCATACGAAAGTTATTGCCTTAAATCGACGCGTTATTTTCGTTCTAACCGGTACTTGTTTTTTATATCTCGGCAAAACGAGCTTAAAAACTATATTATAAGACAATTTTTGATATCGCACGACTGAAATTCGTTATCGATATCGTTTTCGTTCCGATGTAAAAACCTAGAACTTTAGTTTAGAGTTTGTTAGGATGTCATTTAGTTATTTGCACATGGAAATATTCAAATTCCGTGTAATATACGATGCAAAAGTTACGGTTTATTCAGAATATTTAACAGTGAAGTTCCTCTAGGACGGATCATTCGCTTGCTAGTTAAATGGAGATGTCGTAAGAAATTTAAATACATTTTTGAAATGCCTAAAACGTTCTTGAGAAGAACGGAAGCGCGCGATTGTTGCTAGGGAAATATTCTACAAAACTGTTCCGAAATATCCTACAAAACGTCACGTACACTCCGACTACGCGCGTACGTCTTTCCTTTCGCCAGTATCCGACTCTTTCATCGCATTTTTATCATCGCACACATAACCCATGCACGTATTACGCGATATTCCTACGGGACTTTTAGACCGTTCGCAATAAATTCCAATTTCACCGCCTTTTATCCCTATCTACCTAAACCTGATATATTCGCGTTTTCGAAGCTTTTCTTACGTGGAAAACGGCAATTTCGGAAAATTATATAGTTTCAGATACATGGTCGAAGCGTAACCGCTAGCAATTTTTTATCGACAAATCAGCCATTTTAGTTTACCTAATATCGCAGATTCAGAGATTTTACGATTCGTCATACTATCACCGCCCCTTTCCTTGTTACACATATATCGTATTTCTCGTATGTACGATTCGGTAAACTCGTTCGTAGCATGTTGGCGTCGCCACTAGAGCTACGGGAAAGAGGATCAAGTAGACGAGAGTAGGACGAGCGAGATGAGGCGGACAGGTAAGAGGTCCTCGTGCCTCTTCGTTCTCGAGACCGTGTTCGTGTCGAAAACGCGAAACGGAGTAACCATGGAGAGCAGCCTCGCGCGTGTTTCTTCCCGACATCGAGATTGCTTCGTACGATCCTCGTTAGAAGCTCGCTGGACCTGGCTAGTTCGTTACCGACCGATCTTATCTGTGGCGAGTCGTTCTTTCACGAGGCTCTTTGGCCCGGCTTTCTTCGCCGTGGACCGCTTCTCTTTTTCCCACGTATCTTCGCTTAACGCGGTCCTTCCATTAATTAATAATCAGAAGAAGCGCGTATCAACGTGTCGATAAATCCTTTGACAATAGTATGGAGGCGAGAAAATTCAATGTCGCGTAACTAAAAGACGAGCGAATGGTTACGTTGGTACATGTCCACCATCCAACGTTATTCATAGTTACGAATATTCCAAACTTTATCGTGACGCCCAGGAATCTCTGTTTGACCGCGATATACTTTTACAGATCCCATAAATAAATCTTTTCGCCGAATGTAATTTCACATTTCACTCGTCTTTCGATCACGTTCGATAAACTTGTCTTCTAACTAGAATTTTCCTAGCTCGGCTAGTTAAAATCCTTTCTAATCTTGAAACTTCTAAGCAACGCTTCGTACTTCTTCGATATAGTCACAAATTAAATTACAACGGGTACTCTTATAATTTCGTCTAGAGAGGCCGTCGATACTAGTCAAAACATAGCTATAAATGCTAAAAATAGATTCTTAAATAGAATAATTCTAGGTTAATCGTGTGTTTAAGAGGCAACGACTACTTCATACAACGAAGTTCTAGAGAAAATCGCGCGACTAGTTAATAAAAAGTGGCGTGACAGGACATCATACGCCGTATTTAACGACATTCGATTCAAGGGGACGGCATATGGTACAAAACAGTAGCATTATAGGTGGAAAACGTTAAAAGCTGGTTCGCAATTTAAACAGATTGGATATGTATAATTAATCGGTAGTCGGCAGAGCATGGAAATAACAGGACGTAGAAAAGACAACTGTCAACGTTCCAGGTGAAACCATAGCGAAATGAGTTATCGATACAACCTCCACTGAGAGCTGCGGTTAGAGAAACGAGCTGAACGCTGGTAATTTTGCTTTCACAAAAAACAAATTTCTAGTTAATTCCTTCTAATTACCCTGAATAACGAACGACAGTATAATTTCAGCATTGTATCGCACGACGTAGTAATTCTATGTTTTCTCGAATGTTTCTGGTCTTGACAGTTTTTAATTCCTAGAGCAGTGACGGTGGTGGTAGTAGCAGTAGTAGTAGTTTTATCGAACACGAAATTACATAAACAAAAGTTGATTACGCTAAAAAGATAAAACCGAATTAATGAAAATAATGTTTCGTTACTGTTTCAGGTTTTAGGGTCAATCAAAGTTTTCAAGTAAAAACAAAAATAAATGATAAATACCTATCAAGAAGAGCGTAAAAAATCATCGAAAATCGTATACCTGTTGATATATAATTTTTATCGTCGTTGCATTAACGTTTCATTCGTTTGAGACGGAAACGAGTTGAAAGAAAAAAATATTATCGCTTTTTAATTAAGCATTGCCTCCTTCAGGGAGTAGTGCGATAGGTAGGTAGATTGTTCGAATAATTACTTTTATTATGCGAATATTTTACATTTCCTCGCTGCCAAGTACGTAAACTGTACCTTTTGACGTTAAATATCTGACGGAACGTCTCATTATTAAAGTAATTTAAATTTCTATTTGAGAAAATTCACTTTTCTATTTCAGTGATTATGCGTCATTCCCATAATCAAATTCTACTTCATGGTTCGTTACTGTGAAACATAAACTATGCAGCGGCACTCATGAGCGCGGCATTATTCCAAGAGAAAATTCCACTTCTACTTTTCTACGTCACAAACCAACGTGTAATTGTTACTTTCAGTGTTTAGTCTGTAGTTTTCTATGTCGCAAATCAACGCGCATTTACCCGGCATTCTCTATCGCCGTCGACGTACAACGCTTCGTTGCTATTGCATACAATGTGCCGTATATCGATGATTTTCAGAATTTGAAGTGATGTAGATTGCTTAAAAATATTTTCATCCAGTTTGAAATCGATTTAAATAGTATTTAAATAATAAATATTTTGCTTGAATACTATTTGTTTCTTCTTTTAAATGACCAGCAGAAAACAAATTCTTCGCATCGCGTACTCTTACTCTCCTTACATCAACGATAAAGACAGCTTACGGCGAAGATAAATTAGAGTGAAAGGAAGGAAGGGACTAACGTTCGAGACTTTGAGAGCATTTGGTTAATCGAGTGCAACGCATCGATATAGTCATACGAACAAATGGAAATGACAAAAAGGGGGAAAAAGGAACGCCGTATCGACTGGAGAGAAAATAATCGAGTCCAAGGCTTAAATAATCGCGATGGGATTCAATTAGGTCACATGGCTGTCTGTCGGTTCTTTTCGCTATTAGCGAGCAAGGCAGAGAATATCGGACTTTCGTGAATGCTCCAATTTCTCGGAGCCTACAAATTAACGAGGATTATAACTGCAGCTTTATTGAACAGATTAACCGCGACGAATTCCTTTCGGCGTTCGCTCGCGATAACTCGCCGGAGAAAACCGCGACTCTTTCAATTATCGAACAAGTTTCCCGAGAGAGATACATACTACTACTCTTCTCTTAACTCGTCCCACTGAGCTCGATCTAACCTGACGTCATAAACTTTCCACGAAACGTGTTCCTGATGCTGGATACCTCTTAAGGGCGTAAATAAGTTAACTCGAGTATATACCGATTTTTCAGGATTAACAATCTTGAAGAGATATTCTGTTGACTTGTTGCTTATGACAGAATTTGTTTCTGACAGAATCCTGATCGATAGAGCAAGTGGATTACAAGGACTATATAATACGTAGATAGGGCGAATATATTCCGTGCGGAGTCACGATACAAAGAACGAAGAAGAAGGTAAGGGTTATAGCACGATCGAGAAAGAAAGCTATTTCTGAGTAACGATCGATCTGAGAATATTAGGGAATAGTAAACTGCATTTAGAATTTTAGAATCTTTGTTTCTTTCCCACTCAATGGTCGAATACGTGCTACGAATTCGAGATTTCCGAAGGGCTATTTCGAGATATATGTAACGGCACGAGTTTGTGACAAGTTTGTGACCCGAAGGAACATGGCGACCCTTCCAAAAGGTCGAACACCTTGCGTCAGTTCAGGTATCGGCCCACCCCCCCACCCAGTGAATGGACGCAACGAGCACGTAGCAGAACGGTAGTGACACTCGGTACGACGTTGATTGGAAAATTAAGAAAATTGAAAATTTGTCGCTACAACTGTAGTTTGTCGTTAAAATCGATCACGCTTAACGAATAACAGGCGTACTTAAGCAAATCGAGTTAAACCAGTTCAGTTTTATGCAATTTTGCTGCTTTCAATTGTATCTGCTTTTCAATCGTCCCTCCTATCGCATTAAACCGTCATGTCACAGGAAATCACGTACAGTTCGCGATATCAACAGGATCGGCTTTACAAGCCCTCCTCGACTCGGCATTCTTTTCTGGCCGGCCCATTCGCGAACAAGTCGATTGTACGAAGGATTAAAAGCTCTTCGGGGTTTTGAAATTACAAGATTAACACGTTTTACAGGAAGAGATGAAACGTAAAAGGCGATACACATAAAAGGACAGGATTTCCTTGAACCGAGCTGCACGCCTGTTGTTTGCCATAGCGTGATGCAAACTAATCGTGAAATAGGTTGCACGAGGATAATTGCATGCAGGAAGGAGGAACAGTCGCTAACACGTTGTTAATTATATTCATGCAACGACATTACGCAGTAACGATCGCGCGTTCGAAGGATAAAAAACAGGGATGCGCTAGAAAATAATTTATGGACGGTTATGCTGTCAATTACGCTGGCCAATCGTAACAGATAGCCCTAAGAACCAGTATACGACTCGTGTTTTACTGCCGATTTGGTAGATGGAGAAACGGTCAAAATATACCCGCCATAAACGGGACGTTAAGCCCCGAACAATTTCCTGCTTTTAATGGACCCGCCATCGGCGAGTGCTGTTCATTTCGAATAATTAATTCTTGGCGTGACTTCGTTTCGCTAGATTCATCCTTCCGAACCTCTCTTCGGTTTACGTGAAAAGCTCCCTTGAAATTTCTACATATTCGGATCCGCCAGACATATCACGAATTTTATAATTTTCGCAATGAATACGTTGTTTAAAGGTGATTGCACATCCACGACGGATAAATTACGAATAATCAAAGTCTGTTAGAGTAGTAATTGAATTTTTCCATTCTACTCGTTCTCCAACATCCTGTCATTTCACAAATTCTTTTCACAAAATTGTGTAACAAGTTGATAAGATTATACGTGGGATATAAGTTTACACGATCAATATGTAAAATTATATGGAAAATGGAGTATCAAAAATTAAAATTATCTGCCAACAGAAAATGGAACAAACTTTTGAAAATAGAGGAAACATTTAAGTTTATAAGCTGTTGATAAATTAGAATAAATTACGATAAGAGCAATGTTACATCGTAGGCTTTTGGACGTGATTAACGATCCCATTAAATAAATAACTAAATAATTAAACGAAGAAATTAAACCGAATGATATTGGCCCGCGTGAAACGCAAATCGTATCGCTGCAGCTGACACTTCCATTAGAAAAGCATGTGTTCCCGTTGCACTTGCAAGTGCAACGACAATCCGCGACTCTCGGGCTCATACTCGAAACGAGAGCAACGCGCTATAATCGAATCAGGATTTTCCGCTTATCGGATCCGCCGTTTCATCCAGTAAGTAATTTTACGAAGATGTCGATTTGTCTTTCTCGATGTACGTTACATCGCGAGAAAATATAGAAATGTATCATTTTGCGAATATTACGATATGCTTAGAAAAGAATTTATAATTGTTGCAACAGTTACACGCATATTTGCATATTTATATGTCGTGAAAAATAAGAATACTGTCGCTGACAAAGCGCCCGTTTTCGAATGTCAGATCCGTTCTATGAAATTTCGTTGATTTAATGCGACTTTTACTTTTACTATTTTTTTTTATTTTTTTAATTTTTACTAACCAATTACGTTTTATTATTATTATTACTATTATTCTAGCCACCTTCCAACGACCGTATACATATTAAATACATATACATACATATACGTAAACATATGCATATTAAAAATACAAATAATAAAGTTTTATTCCACGCAGGTACCGTACTATTGCGACTGAGTGCTAATTGTTTTCGCGCACGGTCATACTTGAAAAACAATAGATTTTATTTCCCACTGGGCACATACACCCGCGACATATACAATGCACTCAAATATCCATTCCAGAATATCTATTATCCCAGCGAGTATAAGTAACTTGCAAACTCTCTTTTTTTAAGATCGTTTATATAAAAAGCAAGGAACCTAATTTTACCTATAAAGCTAGGAGTCGAACTTTTGAATAAAATTTAATCGATGTTGAAACGAGAGTGAAATCCTGCGCTTTATCCAACGATAAATTATTCTGGTGTTACAGTTTAATTCTTGGCAGCTACTCCATCGTTTTCAGCTCTTTACTCTTTACTCTTTGACACTGACTGACTCATCCACTCGCTCTTTCATTGTACCGCACTCTTACAATTATCGCACGCATACCACATATCGCATCACGCTCATACCATATATCTTCGTATATCTGAAACCACACGTACGTGTACGCGTACCTGTACCTATCTAAATGTACGTTCCACTTGAAATTGATCATCAACTTCAACAGGTATACAATCTCTTTTACGTTATCCGAAGCATTTGTTATTTCGGTGGAATGGCAGAGAGGATTGGTCATCGACGCTCGATATACGCAAGTTCATTCACCTCTTTCGGTGGAAAATAACTATGATAAAAATATACGAACCTTTTGCAAATGTAACGATCACGAGTACTCGTTCTGTAGTTTCTACTATCGAGTAACAGATACGAGAAACGGGAGAAAAAAAAAATCTAAGAACGAATTAGAGCTTGTGGAAAATTTTCGGGAAAGTTGTTAAATCCGAGAATTTGGGTCAGTTCGATTTATTTCAAGTATTGGTAGATCACGGATAATGCGATATCGGATATCTGCCACCGCGAAGAAGAGCAATACGCGAACGTCGTCGCTATTTCTCCGATCTGAAAATACAGACTCGAAGAGAGTAGTTAAATAAGGCACACGACTTTGCGATAATGTTCGTTCGTGTTGGTGAAACGCTACTCGGTTTACGTGGCATTCGAACTGGTTTCTGATCTATGTACGTAATATCGTCGGCATAATTCAAAGTTCTGCAAGTCACAAGACCGTCTTAGAGATGTCATACGTTCGATACGTTATGCGTAATGCAGGTATTATATAAGTTATCGTAAAGGAAGCGTTCTAATTTCACATTTAAAGTTTGTGCCAACTATAGATCGATCGTATACGTTACATCCATTCTTATATTACATTACATTCTTGTTTTACAGATATGTAGCTTTCATACGATCTTAGAACGTGGTGTAATAACGTGTAGGTGTAATAGATTTATCTTTCTTTAGAAGATAATCGTCTATTATACTGGAAACTTTTCAGTTATTTAAAAACGTTTGCAATTTTGAGGGTTTCGGTCAACACTGAATAATTAATACGCATTGGTATCGTTTCAATGCTATGAAACTATAGCGAGCAACGCCTATTAAAAGTAGAACAAATCGTGAGAACTAACATAAAAATATTTCACGGTTCGTAACTGAAACTGCAATTGCGTTCTATCCTATCCAAGTCCACCCAAGTTCAAGTTTAAAATCGCGTCTACTAATTATTCTGTAGACAATCAACAATGGTCGGTTCGGATCGGTTCTTCCCATTTGCGAAGACAAATCGCAATCACTCAACGGCGACGCCATAATTATCGCACTGACGTTTTTAATTAACCGCACGAACGAGCTCGACATCGACCTTTTCGTTCGGTGCGAAGCTAGACTTATAACGAGAGCAACGCTTTCTGCCACGTTGGAAATGAAGTTTCTGAATATCGTGATACGACCTCGGTTAATGGAGTTCGATGAATCGATCGTCTATTCTATCCCTCTATGATTTATCTTTCCAATTTTGTCCTCTCCGCGAACGTGCAAAACGATAACTTTTCGACGATGACCGTATGAAATGATAGTAAAATACGAAAGTGAATTTAAATATCTGACGATACGTACGTCATAATTAGAAGTCGTCGTTTCGAACACGTAATAAAAGGGCGCGTGTATTTATGCTCACGGAGCTATTTATAATAAAAATGTTTCGCGAACGTTATATAAAAACTCGTAATAACGATAATAACGCTAACAGATTAACTTGAAAGATAAACAGGTCTGAAGTAGACCATTAAGAACATTTCACATAACGCGGTAAAATTAGAAAAGTAAATAAAGAGGAAGTTTGCTGATTTCTATCTACTATCGCCACGACAGAATAATAAATCGGTTGAATTTTGAACTCATCAACTCATCTGTTTGAACTTGTCAATTTTATAAATCATTATATCGAAGCCTTTGATCGTAAAACCACTCAGCTGTCATGAATTAACAACAACCACGCATTGCATTATAAAAACGAAATAAATTGTAGAATTTTATCGCTAACAATCGATCGATTAAAGAAACGTAAGAATTACTCTTAAAGTGTCCAACACATCGTCACTTCCTCGTTCACAATCCATAAGAGATTTCCCGTCTTGACCGTCCACTGTGACCGGCCGTCACATATATAGTATTACGAACTCTTTCACGAGCAAGGAAGAAATATCAAGAAAGTATCGATCTCTTCCCGCTTCTAGTCGCCGTCGTTCCTTTCTCGTCGTTCATCAAACGTAAACAGAGGTTTTCCCATTGATCAGATTCTACGATGAAGCGAAGGCTTTAAATAAAACGCGATCGCTCAGATTGAACGACTGGATTACCTACCCGGCACGATCGCTACCACTACGTGCTACATACTCGTTCTCAACTCACGAAGCCAGTGTTACACTCTTGATACCTCGAGCAACCGGCAAAGCTCGTATACAGAGACGCGTAGAGAAGAAAATTCTCCGCGTGCAACTGCGTAATGAAAGGAGAAAGGAGGACGGATCGTGGTAGAAAGGACGCGACTTATTTACCTACATCGATTTATTGCGATCGAAGAGATTATATCTGCGGGCAGCGTTCCTGCCGGCGCTACACGTTACATCCACGCTGAATCACGATTTAATTGGTCCCCGCCGAGAATCGATCACCCGAACCGTTCTTTCCCGATCCTGGTTCTTGCGATCCTCGCGAGTGTTCGTTTTTCTTCGCGGTCGTGCCGGTATGCGGTAGCCAAGTGATACGAAAATACGAATAACGCGCAAATTACGGTTGGCTAATGCGAGAGAATTATCTCGTCGGTACGAAGGAGCAACCGGTAACTAAGCATCCGTGTTTGTTTAATCGACAACGTTTTCCTCCATTTTTATCTTTTCGAAGCTTCGAAGCGTTTTGGCCCAACTACCTGCTATGTACAATTCTACGCAGTACTACATAACTCCTATAATAAAAAAAAAAAAAAAGAAAAAAAGAAAGATAAAAGAAACGAAAAACATCAAATCAACGCCAAAGCGATAAAACGCTGTACCAACAATCTACAGCAGAAGTCATCTCGCTAACGACTTCATCGAAACACAACTCGTGATATTCTAAACGCGCCGCAACACCAAACACAACCCGTTTCAGCATCCTGCACGCATCCAACGTACACACAGATGTAAACGTTTCGCAACGCAAATATCCCCCTTGGTAGCGTGGTTCAATCTCGCCAGATCCGAGCCACATTCTCATTACATAACCCGAAAAAATTCCGAGATCTCTTCTGTATCCGTAGCATCCCATCTTCCAGATGCGTTTGACTCCCTACACAGACTGCGAGGCACCCACGCAGCCGCGCGTTCGCGATACACGTGCCACTCTCCTCTTCGGATTTTCATTTAACGCGGCAGATTAATTCGCGCTGGTAAATCACGCTCGAGGAATATTCGTGCGCGAGTGGCTCGGTATCGTAGCCGGCATTGTATGTTAATAGCAACGGTTGGCCCGCGGACCAGAAATAATAGCGCAAGTGCATCGAACGCGCAGATATATACGGTAATGTACATATACTTAGTTTCGCAGGTGAGGTCGCGACCAACACTGCCTTCTCGTTTTCTAGCTGGGAGATATCGTGTTGAACCTGTGACGAGTACCGAGCAGCACTGATCGCCGTAATGGTCGTTCGGGAGTCTATCGCTGGCAATAGCTACGTACAACAGCGTATTCGCAAATCAATTTCGAGCTATCGTTTTTGGTTGCTTGTTGAAGGATAATTCGCTGGCCACGCTGCTCGAACGACTACATTTTCTCTACATATGGAGATATTCGTCAAGCGTAAAAATCATTCATCTAACAAAAAAAGGAAGGAGAAAAAGGAAAAGTTTAACTTACCGATCAATGCTTTTGACGGGGTAAAATCAACGTTCCTCTAAAAAGTTCCACTTGTCAAATATTCTCGACTCGCTAAAACCAATTTTCTCCCAAAAGAAAATTTATTTTTTCTCGCCAAGAACCGCATTCGTCCAATTCGTCTAACGCGTGAAAATCAATTTTTAATTAAACCGAGTTTAAATGTTCCTAGTCAGCGTGATCGTCGGTTGTTTGCGCGGAAGAGAGGCTTCAACGCGAAACGAGGCGCGTTGAAAAATACCAGAGCTTACCACAGTAATGGACCAGGATATGAAGAGTGCCTGCGTGTATCCGGGAATCGCACCAGGAACTGGTGTCGACCTGGGGCTCGAACAGAGAGAGATCGAGACCCTCCATGTCGCTTTCGCCGCAGGAATCGCTCAGAGGCTCCAAATTACCGGAGTTTGCCACCTCGTCCTCGTTCGCGATGTCTTCCGGAAGGTTCTCGCCGCCTCCGCCACGGCAACGTGTCGGTGTCAACGCCATTTCTCCACGATTCTTGCCGAAAGCGTCGACGGACACGCGTTCAAGCGCTTCCTTTATGCGCTTCCTTTATGCGCTACTTGATCGTAGGTAGCTCCGCGAGTCGACCGTGAGATTCGAGAGATACTTTGGATACTTCAGTGAGCGATTTGATTCATCATTGGTTGCAGCACAGCGTGCCGTTGCGCGGCTACTTTCGAGGCAGAAACTGAAAGCACATGGTCACGGCACGGACACGTGAGATACGCGATTTAAACGCGTCGAAAGTAAATCGAGGCATATCGAAATTCCATTTGCACGGCATAGTTACTGCCAGAACGCTTTCGATTACGGACCTGCTTCACCGTTCGCGTAAATTAATTTTGCCGTCGCCGTGAATTGCTGTCTCAATAACAGCCGTTAGCCTGTAACAGTCATCATGTTTATTTCTCCCTTTTTTTTTTTTCTTTTTTTTTTTAATCACCGTATCGATCGAAGAGTTTCGAGAGAAGGAGGCCGTACAAGAGTATAATCGAAACGTCCGTGATGTAAAAACAAAGTGGAGTTAGGGGTCGTTTGATTGTTTCTTAGGGAAAGGGTGGACGAAACGATCTCTCGACGAAACGGCGGATAAAATGATTCTGGAGAACGGCGCAATGATAAAAGTTTTTAAAAATGGCGGTGTTTTCAAAGAAGTATAGAAAGACAGACAAAGTGGATCAAAGTTACGTCCGTGACACAGGAGAGAACCAAGTGCACTCGCGATGCCATAGCTCTGAAAGTGGAGCTCTCGTGTCTGAAACGCAAAGACCCTCTTTAATTAAGCGAGCTTGTAATTAATTGCCTGTTCTTGGTCCATCCCCCGCGCGACATGTCAACGAGAGTTATGACCTATCCAACAACACCGAGTAAGCACTCTTGTCGGCTGGACGAGCCAAAGCAGCTCCGAGCATTTTGCTTTCTTTAGCTCGAGAACAAAATTGACGAGAACAGATTCGAGCAAAGCGACCAAAACGTAAAATACGAGACGAGTGAACGGAATAAATTAAAACGATCGGTAATAACTACATTTACAAAAAACGGCGACCTCGTTTTCAAATAACAACGATGATTTCCTTCCAAGAATTCGCTCGGCAAACCGAACTAATTTACAAAGAAAAGCATAATAGTCCGTGCATAACATTTCCTTAACGATTCTTCTTCTAACCGTGTTTCATTACGTTATACGAGAATAATCGTACACCTTTTCTCAGTGTTTTAACATTCGGAATTTGCTTCTTCGATATTTTTCATTCAAAATAACATTTTTCATACGAATTATTAAATTGTCGTTAATTTCGACATTTATTAAAATATTAATTATTTTCGCATTTAATTAAAATCGAAATCTATCGATCTGTTTCATCTTCATAACGCGAAGATTCGCTTTTCACCGGACCCCGCAAAGTAACGCAACGCGAGCTGTCAAGAGGACATTAATTACTCCATGTTCGTGGACGGGATATATCGCGACAGCAACGTGGCATGCTCTTACGTCGATAAATTGTTTACACATATTTACATGGTCCGCTTCCTGTGCCAGCCGAGCCCGCCACTACGGATGCAAAAGCGAAAAAACCAGTTTCAATGAAAAAGGATAACGGTGTGCGAGGAACTCGCATACCAAAGCAGCTTCGCACGATGAAAATCTATTACCATACACACGGCTGTTGGCTCCCGCAACCGTTGCGTCGAAAGAACATTTAAAATTTTCGATTGGAAATTTTCAATGAAACGTGATTTTCTTTCTCAAAAGATTCTCCTGTCGAGAAATTTAACCGACCAAATCTTTCCTGCGCATTTTACAGGCTAGAACGCAGGATAGAACGCGTAAACTAGCTCCGACAGTGTCTCGAACGATTAAAATTGTTTTTACAATAACGATAAGGTTTACTCGTTATGGATAAAATGCAATCACACGCATCGATACGGTACTTTGGTCGCTAACAACTATCTGTTTTCGTACAAAGTGAATATACGGAAACGAATTTCGTCGTTCGCATGGAAGTTACAACGGTATAGAGTATATATACTCTATATATACAGGTTATAGTATACAGTAAAACATAAAAGGAGGTGCAGGAAAGTTCGTTTTTCTCTTGTCTTTTTTCTTGTTGTTAAATTATTGGTATTTTTAACTTTCTATTTTTTTTAAATAGCTTCTTTTGCGTAACCGATAAGTAAAAACTAGGTAATATTCTTGCAAAAAAGGAAATCTCCGCTCGAGAACGTGTAATTGAAGGAGAAAAATATTGCCAACCAAAGACAAAACGATCAACATCCATCGTATCGATATCTATCAACGCTACGAAATTAGATGGATGAGTATGTTCCCACGTTTTATTGCCGGACGTGTATCTCGTACGCGTATCGCGATACACGTATCTCCGTGCAGAAGAGATCTAGCAACATAGGCACGAATCGATCGGCCAAAAACGATTAGCTAGGACGCGGGAACGCGCGCAAAGATCGAGATCGCGGTTCGCGGCGATCACGCCGAAGATCACGGCACGTGAACTGGTTTCGCGAATACCGAAGAAGCGTGACGTGTGCGTGGTCGCGTGTGTACGCGGGCAACGACGAAACAAGAGCGAAAGAAGGAGAGAGGGAAAGGTGGAAGGAAAAGGGAAAGCAGGATCCAGCGTACAGGTCGTTCGCATCCGAGTTCGAAGTTGGCGGGCGAACCTGTAATCGTTTCGTGACCACGGAGCAGAATACGTTTGCCCGTCTTTCTTTTCGCCTCCGTTTCAGGCTCTTTTCCAGCCGACGAACACGATCAAAAGGAACACGACGACCAACAATCCTGTGAGAAAGAAATTGGCCGTCGGCACGAACACCGAAATTTCCCACACGGGAGAAAAGTAATTTGGCATTTAGCGCGACGGCGATCGCGCCGCTATACTCGTAGCATTGCAACTACCGTAGCAAGGACATTGTTGACCACGATCGTACCCACCAACATAAACCGATAGTTAGGTTATATAACAATAGGTTATAAGCGAATCGTGTCCATAACGATATTCTCGAATATTCTCAAGCTGCATCGCTACTACTCCTTGTTCTTTCTTCTGCAAAATTTCCCGTGTATCGAGACAAAACAGCCAATCAATTCCATCCAAAGCCGTCCAAAGTCATCGAAAGTGATCCAAGACCCTGAAACGCGTATGAAAGTCAGCGAATCCGCGAAAGAACCGCGACTGATCGTCCCATTTAGGCTCACTACACTAGGCCCGCTTCCTCGTCGATCCGGCCAGCGACGTTCGTCGCCGCTGCGAGAGATCACCGGCCGCCTACAGAGACTCGTTTCCATCTCTATCCAAGAGGCGAGGAATCGAAAAAGAGCTTAGTCGAAAGAAGAGGTAGCTAGGTGGAAACGAAACGCGCTGTATATCCGTATACGAACTCTGACATTTCGAGGCAGTGTCGCAGACTTGTACGTGGCTGAAGCACGTGAAAAGGATCTCGAGTGGATCCGTTCCGGCTACCACGAGGACCATATCGCCGCCTGCTCGTGCCATGGAGCCAGACGGAACAGTCGAGGAAGAGAGCAAAGAGGGACGACCGAGTACCTACTTACGACAACCACGATCCCTCGTAAACATCGGATGGAGGCCTCCTGGGAATCCGCAGCAGGAACAAGGATACCAGGTGCACTCGTCTTGATAACGAGCTTGGAAGCGCTCGCGCGCCGGCCGAAGATCACATTCCGCCCGTTTTTTGCTCCGATGGCAGATTTACGAGCGGCGGTGAGCCTCGATTCAAATTCAGCGCCCTCGGATCCTCCGCCTCGCGGACTCCAAACGATAAGGAATACGCATATCCGGCTAACATTATAGACCGGCTACTACGTGTGGTAGCTAACATCGATTCACGGCGATTGTGCAGCAGCGCTGGCTGAACCATGCGACGACATAGGAAAATAAATATCGTTGAATAATTGCAATATTTGCGCGATCCGTCCGAGCCCGTATCGAGCAGCGATATCTCTGATCGTAACTACGTACTTGGATTAGTTTCGTCGCGTAATTTCCCTACGACCGTTCTCACCGAAAGCTAGTTCCGTACTTTCGTATTGCTGTACCGAACTAATTAGAATTACGTGTATCAAGTTTATTACCATTTAAAAGTACTTTATTTTACTGCTACTACTTTGATTTACGCATGGCACGAGTAAAAGAACGACTTGGCGGAAAAGTACAAGTACGTGCAAGTATCCTTGTTACCTTCTATTCGAATCCGATTATCGTTCCAAACTTCCGCTCTCTGTCTCTCTCTCTCTCTCTCTCTCTCTGTCTCTCTCTTGGTCTACAAATACCCACCGAAATATAGTCTTCGCTAACGAAGTGCATAAAAACTTTCCAACAACTTTCCAAGTAATCAAACGAGAAGAAAGTAATTGCCTCGTAGGTTATCGAGGAATCGATAAAGTCAGCAGAGAGCAAAACCTCGGAACAAGAGATTGCGCGAGTGATTCGAATCGCTCAAAGTTTCGGTCAGTTGGAGAAGAAACGCGGAAGGCGATCGAAACATTTGCCTGCGTTACCTAATTGCTCGTTGGCGATCGGCGTGTATCGGTTCGAGCGTAATGTTGATTTAAATTCGCCGGAACGCGTTAGCTCGCGCGAAACGCGCGCCCCATCTGGCCGTGGAACTCGGTTATGCGGACTATGCCCCGAGGAGAAGGTAAGCCAGTAACAACGGACAACGACGATGTGTTACGCCGTGTACGCGGGAAAGAGAGAGGGAGGAAGCGACACGGAAGAAAGAGGACAGACGGAAAGGAGAGACCAGAAACGAGATCGAATCAGCTGAGAGGGAAGCCGGTCGGGACTGGCGAACCCGACAGAATGGTTCTTTAAATCAGCGATACAGCCAAGATTTGTCAAACGTGTACCGGACCAAGTCGGGTAATTTGTTCCGCGCAAAGACCATCACCGTTTCTCTGTTCTCTTTGTTTCGAGTTCAGGGAATTTTGGGAAATCGATTTCGCCCGGCTGAGTTCTCATACGCTTGTTTATAGACGTTATAGCACAAAAATGTAAGCGACTCTTTCACTTTTATACCGTACGATCGATCCATTCCAACATATTTTCAGGAAAATTTCTTGCCGAAATTTAAAATCCATAAACGATACAGTTTTTATTCTTTAACATCTACAAAATATCGGATAATATCAAAAGAAAATAATATTACGTTTACAATGTCAATCACCGATGCTTTTTTATATACTCTATTTTTTATGATATATAATAATTTTTAACTCTCGACAGTTTTAATACCAAACTACGTAGATGTATAGATAACGATAACACGTTCTTAATTAGACGAAGCCCGCGCTTAATCTAAATCTTTGATCGAATTAATTTTACCGTAACAGCTGAAAGTAACCTCCGAATGATAAAACGCGATGTCTTAAGCGATACATTCCACTTTCTGTAACAAAGTCTTTCTCTATTCGAGACAGGATTGCAAACTTCCTAACGAGATACGCAGGCAAATACAGACACATCCACGGTGAATTTAACAGTCTACGCCGGCTCCCTAATAACTTAACAGTTAACACCTGCGGAATCGAAACTAAACAGAAACACGACGCGACGTTCGCCACGATCGACCTCAAACTACCCAGTAGCCGTGTAATCCGTCCTCAGATGTTCGAAAACAGAAACTTATCTCTTCGCACGAATTTCAGGGAGCAGACATCGCGATTTCCCGGTCCCATGGTTCGACTATCCCTCGTCTCCATGGTTAAAGGGACTTTGGTCCTGGAAATTCAGTAACTCGACGGATCAAAAGCTGCTAACGGAGCACGATTATACGGCGACGAATCAAAAGTCGAGGAATGCCAAAGGTGTCCCGTGTTCCTCCCTCGTAGGCAGCAAGTCGCTTCATTTCGTCGAGTCTTCCAGAGTTTCCACGATGAGATCGCGTTCCAAGAGTCCACCTTATAAATTATTGATGCTTCTCAAAGGTTTTCCAACGGAGAGTAAACGACTCCTACTAAGATCTTCGCGTCTTTCCTCCCTATTCTCTCTCTCTCCCCCCCTCTCTCTCTTTTACCCTTACTCGCGCGCGCGCGTTTTTCTTTACGCTGAACGACAGATAGAGTTAGCTGCGAGATATCTGCGAAAGCGATGCGGAAAACAGGAATTCGAAATCGTAACTCCGCGCAGAGAAGTTGAAATAAAGGGTTCACTAACGACCGATGCTATAACGACTGAATAAAACCTTAACAATCATAACACGCAGACCCGTAGGTTTCTTGCAACATCGATCTTATGGCACGACTAGCGCCCGGAGCTTCAAGGGCTTATTACGATCTGTCTTACCTTGAAAACCCATTACGCGCAACCGAACTTTTTTCGCGGTCATAAACTTTCGTTCCCTAAGAGTGACGATCCGTGCCAAGTCTCTAGCAATCACTAGAGAAAGCATCTTCTTCTTCTTTTCATAATGCAGCGAGAGTGTAATACGTTCAACCTGCTGAAAATCGAATCGATGAATTGCAATCGAAATTTCGCATCGTTGGTCGCATCGTATTATTCGCTATATGTTATCGTATCGTTGTGTTATGGCTCCTTCGATTAAAATTTCCATTTGTAAGTGGAAATTACGCTACTTCCTTTCTAGGTGATGGAATATTTAAAAAGGTATCCGAGAATGTTATTGTTCAGCCGATAAAACGAAGAAATAATTTTCAACGTACTCGTACGTGCCGATTATTACGCAGAACTGAACAAAAATAGACGATTCTATCCGATAGCGCAAAATATAATTGTCGAGTACACGACTCAAAGCAACTGATGATCCTTTCATCCCGTTACTTTTTGCACCAATAAGAGTATAACGAGTAAAGTGAAATTTTCCATGAATAAATTTAATTAAACCTTCGGTAAATACGCAAGACGTGTATATATTAAAAGAAGAAAAGAATGTTGCCATCGGGTTTGCTTAATCCAATTAGTTGAAATCTATTGATTTAAAATTGATTAAAAGGTTTCGGATTCGACTATTTCGATAATATTCCTTTAAATCTATATTGTATTTTTACTCGCATTCTACATTTACAAAATTTAAGAGAATAAAGAGTTTAATACCGACATATTTAATTCTAATAATACAGTACTTTTATATAAAAATTATTCCGATTCGACGGTTTCAATATCCGTTATAACTGAGACTGAGTTAAATAATAACGCTTGGAGTGTAATCAATTGTCAAAAAATTTGATAATACGAAAAAGGCGAACGAACAAATATTCCAAAAAGCGAAGGGCGACGTGAAAATGCGCAACAAATGACCAAGCATCGATCAGAACGAACAATCTCTATGAAATAAAACGAACATTGGAATCGACATTTATTACATTTTCGTTACTTCGCTACTAATATATTTTTACAATTTCTACCCAATTTGCACATCGTTAATGATCTGATCAATATTTTCAAATTAATTAGATATACCTATGTGCTCGCAGACAGAAACATACGCGATAATTAATTGAATTTATATTTATTTCTTTCGTCTTATCTCGCTTTACCAACTAATTTCAGGAACAGGAAAGCAACGAAACCATCGATATATGAATAAAATAATTTACCGCTTCCATTTATTTATCGACCTTCCAATACTTCGAATTAGAAAATAACGATACAATTTCGTCGTTTCAAATTGCTATTACATACTTTTGATAAATCATTGTTTTGTTCGATTTTAAACAGCAATATCGTAAATAAGACGACAGGACGGAATGCAATCTCGTTTCTTTGTCGTTCAATTTCAAAGAGAAAGTGCCTAACCTTGTTTACCACCTATGAGTAGGTGGTATGCTTAATAATAAAGTTGTATAATTATAAAGTTGGTGAAACTCTTTTAAACCTAAGGAGTTTTAAGAAAGACCGACAGATATATGCAAATCCTTTGACATATACGATATTATAAAGGGGAAAAATAATCAAACGTTTCTTCAAAAGATAACACCATCACAGGGAAACGTTCTCGGGTTGCCTCGGATACCACCACAACGAGGATTTAAATTTGAAAACGGTCGGTATATAAACACGCGGGTGAAATAAAGCATTTATATAAATAACCATTCGCGTAGATACTCGACCGCGGTCAGCTACGTTTAATTATGCAGAACCTCGCGAGATCCATTTGCTCGGCAGAAAGCGACGCGTCAATTTTATTCGATGCCCTCCGCCCATCACTGGCAAATCGTATTAATCTTCTTTACTTTACATTAGCGACGATGGTATTTACATTCAGATGCTATAAGGAAAAGTTGATCGAACTGAACTTAGCTACGCCACGAACGTAAACACGTTCCGTATAATTATTCTGTTTACAGGCATGGATAAACTTCCTACCTCTTAGAAAGGGAGTTTGTTAGAGAAAGAACAGAGTATGTATGTATCGATGCATGCACCTATTATACATGTACGGGAGAACTATGTATAATGTTGGGAAAGAAAAATCGAACGTTATTCATGGACGAAGAGTCGATGAATAGATTTTGAAGTTAAAACTTTGCGAAATATTCTTTCTCTTCGTTGGTATACACGCGTATACATTACGAATACACGATTGGTTATCGATGAGTCTAAGTTTATCCGTCTTGAGAATACTTCGAAATCTGTGAAAATTGAGGTCATAATCGATCGATAGGGGAGAATGAACCTCGATTCGTTGAATTGCAAATGCTTTCGATAAATGTAGTTTCCGATCTAATAACACGTTTAATAATACAGACTAATTTTCTAACCTGTACACGCAACGTTAGTTGAATTCCGCTAATTTTCTAGGATACTTTAGGATCGATTTTATTTCACGACGACGAGTATACCGGTTAAAACTCCACAGCGTTTCGATATGCCTCGGAAGATCATCACGTGATCAAACAGTCCGTCAGAAATACGTACATCGATTGGCAGTTACCTGCAGCGAAGCGTTACGACGAGCCGCGGACGTCGCGTCGCGGCGTCGTCCGAATATTTCGAGCGTAAAACTCGGCGAGCTTTTTTCTCCAGCGCTGTCGCCGCGATCAAGATAAACGCCCGAAAAACTTGGGGTTCAAGGACTTTCGACCCGGAGTCAACGTACACCAAGACATACCGACACGTCGCTCCGAGTTCTTCCGATTAAAACATCTCACATCGAGAAAGACCGCACAAGTTACCGGTTTTTCGTCGTTGGATACGATCCGCAGGATGGAAATTATCCGAACGAATCACGTACGATCACGAGAACCACCAAAAACACTGTCACACCACCGCGCGAACATACGACGACACTACGAACGAGTGGAACCGGATACTCGAACCACTGTACACACGAATGCGCCACTTACCGCGCGTGATTCTTTCGAAACGCTTCGAAACGGTGACAGGCGAGCGAGAATTTTCAACGGCAGGACGGCCAACTTTTTGAATGGTCACATTTTCCCGCTGACCGGCTACTCGAACGGGAACGCACGACATAGACGCGATGCTTGCTTGCCGCAAACTGACAACGCGGGACAATGCTAACCGGCCGAGACCGCCCGACCGCGCACGGAAATGGCCGACCGAGCCGCGAGTATTACGTGCGTCGCGTCGACCGATTGACGGACGCGGGGCTATTGATATTTCCATGCTTCTGCTAATCCTTTCTGTCGGCGGTTGAACCGACGCGAATTAAATTCTTTCCTCTCCTGAAAAATAGAGATGCTCTCACAGGTTTCCTCCTCTCTTCGACTTCTCGAGCGCGAAAGGCCAGCTAATTAGCGGCTGTGTGGAAACGTCTCCGTTCTACCTGTCTTTTCGCGATTACGCACGATTACGCACGATTACCCACGATTACACACGATTACACACGTGTTCTCCCATATACATACAAGAAACCAACACAAATTTCCTTTTCGAAATCTTTCATGGTACGTACATATATCCGTACATTTATACAACTATGGACTTTAGATATTTCGCTATTAAAGTTTAAATGTATACTGAAATAGACTCGTTCTTTCGATTTTACGTTCCATACTTGAATTCTACACTTGAAATGTTTCATTGTTGATAGAAACGATGATGACAATTATACGTGTAACGACGCTGTATAACACACATATTCTACAGCGAAACGTAACATTATAGACTTGCAAACTAGATGACATATAGTTTGCGAAGATGACACATTTTTATCAGAATTTTGAACCGACAAGGGTACGACGGATTTCAGTGTTTTATTCGTCATTAAACCATCCCGTCGTCGCTATCTCGCGGTCAACTCTTTTTTCTCTTTGCCATCGTAGATGTCACGGTGACAAATGGCACGAGGTATACTCGAGGTTAATGACAAACTTTCTTCGCTGTATCGAATGGAAGAAGAAGAGGAAGAGCGGTAAATTTTATTCGTTTCCAATTTCCAAGAACCACTGTTGCGCGCAAAATAGCTACTATATCGCCAGCCATTGGATCAAGATGTACAAAACGAACAATTTTATGGAACGGAAGATGAAGCGAGATAAAACAAATACAACGATTCGTACGAAGAATGGGAAAACGCTGGGGAGAGGAGGGGAGGAAACAAGAGAAAGCGGTCGAACGTTAGAAAAATACGTTGAACGAAATGCTTGAAAGTTCGTTTATTTTTATTTTTACGAATAAACCACATTTTTCATGTATCGTTCGTTGCGTGAAAGAAGCAAAACGTTAAAACGATTAATAATCCAACATGCCGTGCCACGTCGAAAATTCTAACCGGATCGCTTAACGAAACTATGGATTAACTTAACGAAACTTTCCACGATTCTTCGCGCGGCGAAAGGTATTTTTATATCGCCAGTCAACGTTCTTCCAAAATCACGTAGGAAGAAGCTAGCGTCTAAATACACGTGTAATTTTCAATTTAGTTGCAGGCAACGAATCGATGGAAATAAGGTTTCACTTTTACTCGTTTTATGATCTGATTTGTCCGACAACTCATCGACTCATCCAGCGATATCAATTTGTTCGCGTATATGATTGCTTTTATCAGACGTTACAAGACACGTACATGACATCGTATATCTGGAATGTATTATACCAAGAGGCAGGTTGGTTCATCCGTTACACGCTCGATATCGATGGTATTAGAATCAAAGATTTCGTTCCATCCGCGGATACGTAGGTGCCTTCGGCGTGCACCGGATAGAGACGTCTACGTTGCCGCGTATCGGCCACTCCTAAGTTATACAGTTAGCGGCAGCAGTCAATGCCGATAAACCGGTCGTGAAAATAAAGCATTTGAAATTAGCCAGACGAGCGTGTTCTTCTTCCCGTGCACGCGCACCAAACGAGGAACGGCCAGAGGAAAGGCTTGGAGGAAGTGGAGGGACTTTGAAGTCGAAAATAGCCAAAAATCCAGCGGCCTGCACAGACTAACGCGGTTCTCCGCGCTACGCGACGGCCTCTTCCCTCACGGTCGCCATGGCTAGAAAAGTAACGGTGCCCAACGATCGTTGAACTTGCTACGATGTGACGGCCGGAGCCATTAAAGACAGGCCAAACAGAATATGGGATTCATTGTCAGCGCGAGAACGATCGTTCGACTCGGCTGACTCGGGGAACGCCGCGCTGCCTGCAGCCTTCTTCCTCTCTATCTGACCGTGCCGCGCCGAGAACATAACGATGCGATAAGATACGCGAATTTATTGAAGTGTAAAGCCTGCAAATTATCAACCACCGCACGGCCACGACGACGACCACGACGACTGGTCTTCGGCTATTGGCGGAGTTTATCGCGATCCGTGGAACGGCCAATATAACTGGAGGAAAGGGTACGCGAACCAGCCTCCGCGAAGATTGACGCGATGATATTCAAGACTGCACAAGACTTACAAGTTGCGTAATACGTAGAGTAGTCGCGATCTGCGTTTAGACGGTAGTAAGACCAGCGATACGTGTGTGCTTCGAGTTCGAGCGATTCGAGCGGTTCGAACGGTTCGAGCGGTTCGATCGATAGCTTGGCGGTTAGGTTAACGATTTTGTCAATCGAGCACAGCGGTTTTTTTCTATCTATTATCTATCCTTTGAGAATAGCTTCATACAGGACGAAACTTGCACGAAACTAAAGCACGTTGTATCTTCGAAAGGGAAAAGATTTTTTTCGGTGACTGCTAACTTCGATATTAGTTGCGAACAATAGGACAAGGAATTGTTGTCTTTCGAGTATCGACTATCAAGGTGTTCGATAACCCGTTTTATCAGGAACTTAAAAAATTACGGAAAGAAACATAACTCGTAGGTTAAATGGGGGAAAGAATAATGGGAAAATTATCTTTTTAACGTGTCCAAAGAAAGCTCACCTTCGATTTAATCACCATCGTTAAGGATGCACATTGTTTCATCTTGCTCGTGCAGATGCGAAATAACGTATACCACGTATGTGTACTTTGTATCTTAGTTGCCATCATCGAACGAAACTCATACCCGACGTATTGCGCAAAGTCATGAATATTTATACCCACGGTACTACTGTACCATCGAACGTCTTCCCCGGAAAAATTCGCCACGACGAGAATCGAAACGGTCGCTACCCGCGTTAATGACAGACATTAACGCGTGTATTAACGAAAATGACTGACAATAACGTCTCATTGTTCTTGCGACACGACCGTAGCGTTGTGTCTAAAAGTGGTCATTCCACTTTCTAATTCCATCTAACGAGACGACGAGCTTTTATAAATTCTATTATCCGCAATCGGCCTGCAGCGTCGCAATTATCGGTGAAATTTATTACCGTCTACCGTGAGCGAGGACAATTCGGGAGGGATCTATCTCCGATGTCGTCCGTCGAGCAACATATCGTCGTAATAAGATGCTTCTTCGCGTAATACGTCCGCCGTTTATAAAGCGTTCGCGTTAAATAAATGGCGGGCGCAAATTACGGGAAGTAATCGTGTGTCGTTCGAAGCGATCGTCTTCGCGATAACAGCACCAGCGCCCGTTTACAACGGACAAGGTGTAGTTCGTGTAACTTTTAAAAACCTTTTTATCGATCTGTAACGACCATGCAGCTAGCTTTTTGTACCCTTCCTCGGCCCCTCCTTGTCCTTTTCCTTTTTCTCTTTTACGCCTTTACGTCGAATATTCGATCTTGCCTGTCAGATCGACGAAAGGTATCGCGTGTACGAAGCGCGAGCGATTTGTTTTAAGCCAGACGTCATTAAGCCAAATTTAATTAAAACGTGTTATTGTAGAGCAACCAGTGTATACTGGATTAGGCACGTACGTGTACGAGTAGGAATATGTGCGGCACGTAAACGCGCGTGATCGTTTTGCCATAAGGATCTTCCATTCACTAACGCACCGGCGAGAAAATCCATGGAATATACCGTATAAACAACTTTCTGCCACGACCAAGTATCGAACAGTGCCATCGATAAGTGTGCCTGCTGTTCGCTCTCTACATTCATATGCAACCTGATTCTACTGACCGATGCCACTTACACCCGGACCTAGATATTTTACTGTTGGATCACCTTACTCCACTTTGCCATTTTATCTACGTCGATTTTAGTTAAAATAAACTTTACTTATTTATCGGTTAAGCATTAACGCGTAATAATGGCAATGCGTTACTAATTGAAATTGAATCGTGAATTTAGATAACGTACATTAGGTAAAAGTTCATTAACGGATGTGTACATTTATCATTGTTATAGGCGAAAGTGTGCTACTTTTTAGAACAGTTGCAATGCTTTTATTAGCAGCAATTGTACATGTTTAATGACAAGCGCCAAAAGTCTAGATTTCTATCGGAATCGTCGTCCACTTCGTACTCTTATCTCTCTCGGTCAAGATCACAGCAAAAACAAAAACAAAAATGAAAACAAAAGCCCACGCACATCGAAACCTCATTTATCCGAGGTGTATTTAGAAAAAGTCGGCGGTACGATTAACAAGTAGCGTCCCCAGTAGCGTAACGACCCAAATTACGCGACGCGCGTATCCGACACAAGGTTCACCGGATGTTCAAGTAGCCAGTAAGCGCACGCGATACTCGAGCTATCGACGGAATCGTGACACGGTGGAAAATATCGATGATTAACGGAACAACGCGGAAACTTTGACAGGCTGGGAACATTCAGCGCGCTACCTTTTCAAACTTCCACGCGAAACGGCTGTACGGAGGAAAGAAAAGGACAAAAGTGGACGAGAGGTTGACGGAAGGAGGACAGGAGCATCGGGTCGGCCTCGTAGGTTTCCTCGAGGGCCTACAATTCATCCTCCCGATCGTGTGCCCGGATTCCGCCAACGCTCGCGGCATTCGTATTTCATGCCATGCATGCGCAGCAGATATACCAAAGAGAAACGAACGGTTGAGAAAGAGGAAAGAAAAGGAAAAAAAAGATAAAAGACGTTGGTGGAGAACACGCGAGAACGCGAACAGAGCAGACGGATGCGATGAACGGGAAAACGAAGGAGGGGAGCTAGGTCGGCATTTCAAATCACTCGGCTGGCTCGCGCGTTTGAATAAATCTAACGGTGAACATCCGCGAGGAGATGCGAAACGAAGCAGTCACGGAGTGGACGATGAAACGGTTGGATTTGGAATTGGAGAATCAAACTAGTTGGAAATCGAAGGAAACTAGTCGACGCTTTAAAATCGGAGTAGTAAATATCCAATCTATACCTATATCTAAATTGCGATCTCTCATCAGGTTGTAATCTCCGTTATCGCTATCTATATTTAAACGACTTGGAAAATTAATTCGCCCGACGAATGACCAACAAATTTGGAACCGTTGCCTCCTGTTACCAACAATTTTTTCTTACAATTTCTACTACGAATGTCCACGTTGATATGTATTTATACACGTGATATCTATTCTATTCTAAAAGCAAATTGCTCGAGCGAGAAAGATTCGCCTCGCCTCGTGAAATCGATCTCGATCTTACGTTAGTAGAACCGTATGGCTGTGGCAAATTTATATAATCGGCGACGTCGCGTGTAAACGGTTCTTAAAGACTCTTGCGCGTGTTGCGCTAGGATGCGTGGGGAAACGCGCACTGGATGTACACGCTGCTACCGGTCGGCAATACGACTTCCCTCGATGCTCGCGGCAGCAATAAAATCTCCTACGGATTCGGACTTTCTCTCGGTTTGACAGGTGGATCGGCGAGATTCGTTGCGCGACGTGTTAGAAGAGGGAGGGTGTAAAGCAAGGTTGTAAAGAAAGGTAGACACGGGAACGATGGATTTGACAGATTTTGAATCTATAATATAATTATAGAATATGAAATAAAATTATATCGACGAAAAAGTTTACCCACGATACAAAGAAACGTACCTAGCATCTATATCGAACAAACATAAAAATTCCAGATTTGCTTTATAGGGCACGATACGTCTACTTGTCGATACAAGCTCTATCGATAAACGTCAAGGTTTTCGCAATACGTATTTCTACCGCCACGTAGAGGCGAACGCGACATATGCATATGCAGTTTCAATATCATAGCGATCGAATAAAAGTACAGAGAAGTATCGATAAAAGGAGAAAGGGTCGTAAACTCTGTCCGGATATGAATTTTCGAGAGAAAACAAAGCGATCTGAGAAAATTCAATAAAGGATAGGGTGGCATGGTCGGAAACAGACCTACAGATGAAACAGAATTCGCTCGTGCGTGCTCGCGATACTAAACGAAAGCGCGTTAATTGCGGATGTAACTGGCGCGGCGCGTTGCGATTCTTTCATTAGTCCCGTTTACACGGCCAACGAAGCGGATAAGCGTCGATTGAATTATATTTTCGCCTTCGTTGTAATATAACAATCCCGCTACTCCCCTTTACGAAAAAATCTACATCTCGCGGTGTAGAAATAGAGACGAGTTTCGAATTCGTAGTCGAACGACCATTCGCACTTTCACGAACGACGAAAGTAAGTGTTAATTTTTTGTAATAAGATCGCGCTTCGATCTAGAGTAATTTTCGCACTCGACTAAAATCGAATTGCAGAAACTGGGTACGATCGGATCAAATAATTTCGAGAACGATTCGGCAAATCAGGTAATCAAAGTTCTACGATGGTTGCAAATTTTAAATCATTTCGTATCGCAAATCTTAATACTACGCTAATCGTACACGCGACGTTATACATATACATGTTGGTGCCATTGCACGGCACGAAATCCAGACATACCAGCGGTACTCGCTGGCATCTAAAATTTATCTCTACATTTATCGTTAGCGTGTATAACACCGATTTTATATTATAATTTAGTACCGGCGCGTATTTAACAAACAAACACTCGTATAAAGACATTTGGTATTCTTACCGAATAGCGAATATTATTCAGTCTCGGTATAAATTAATATCGATAGGTATACAGGATTTTACTATTTAAGTGAAATGATTCTCGTATCTAGTAACGTAATACAAACCGGACAAAAACTTGTGACTTATTCTTGCCGTAAAAACGATATAATCAATATAATGCCTGTAATAGAAAAACGATCGATAGCAAGCGTTACTTTAATATCGTAACGATCTAGATCATTTTATAAATTTACGTAAATTTAGCTTGATTTCAAATTTTCTAATTAATCGTGGTAATTGACTAATTCTAATAATAATAATTATGGAAATTATGGAAATATGGGTATCTACTATGTATCTACGTAAAGAAAAGAAAGTAAAGATTACGTTGGACGAATAATCCTGTGCGTACGATCGGTCGAAAATATCGCTGAGAAAAGACGACCAATCGTTAACGCGTGTACAAAGCCGGGTGTAACCCGCAATCTCACGGGTTACGCATTACACAGGTGTGAATCTGGTTCACTGGTCGAAGCAAGTCAAAGGGAAATATCGGAGATCGCGAGCTCGTGTAACGGGGGACAAGGACGGTACGACACTAGTCCAGTCGGCCTCGAAAACCTCCGTATGCCGTTATTATTCCACGGCACCCGTTACTCGGCGACTCGGCGACTCCGGCGACTCCGGCGACTCCGGAGACTCGGCGAGGGAATAAAAAGAAGAGCGTGCCGCGGAGTCACTAGGTTTATGTTTATAGTTCATACCTCGCGTATATGCCGTGCCGCGCCGGTCCAACGTTTCTCGGTCCGTTCGCCGGTCAGGGCTTTTTGCCGATGATCGCGTGCTGCTCTCGTATCTCGTAACCGGACAGGATACTGGACGCATTTCTTCGGAGAAAACGAATGAAATTCATCGCAAGTATCTTTCGAGTATTCCATTTACAATTTATCGGGATAATATGAGGATATCTGAAAGAAGGGAAAAGTACCAAAAGGATAGGAATCGAATCTCAAGCGACGCGAGAAAGTTTGTAAAGTATCGAGAATTGAAACATTAGAATATTAACGTAAAAAAGAAAAAAAGTAATCCAACTATACGGAACTATACGCAAGTGAAAGTATTTCCCTTAAAATATTCTCGGATATCGAATGATTCATCTACGTTTCTGTCCAACCACCACCTGTTTTCCCCGCTTTGCTTTTCCTTTTTCGTTCGCACTACGATCAACCCGTTTACGCTCACCGTTGCTATTACCAGCATCAACAAGAAATATTTCGACGCGAGCCGAATCGCTGAATCCTCCGCAGAGACATTTTCCTTCCCTTCCTCGTAAGCACCAGCCCATGGAAGTTGCCACCGTCTAGTCTGCGAGCCGGCCGCGGTCGGTGTCGTTTTTATTTTTCTTGCCCCGTTCCGTTCGCCACGTTTCTTTCCCCTGGCGATGCCGGAAAGAAATTACCGAATACCGCGGGCGCGACGTTGGAGAGAGAAGTTGGAAAGGGCCGCGAGTCCTTAGCCCGGAATCATTTAAGACAGGGGAAATGCATCGTAAACCAACGACTTTTCTCTCCGTCCTGTCCCGGCGAAAGGAACGAAGAACTTGCGTCGTCGCTCCGGTCCGCGAGACGTGGTCGATAGAGCTCCGCAAAACTTTTTCTCTCCTCTTTTCATCAACGCGACGCATTTCCTGCAAAGTTATACGATATTGGAAGGGCACGAAATCTTATACTCGACATCTTAATATCTTAAATAACGTTTAATCTATAATAATAATGTTTATAACGTTAATAATGTTTATAAGCGCATTTACACGAAACAACGATTAAATGAAACCGTCCGACTAACTCTGTGAAACTTAGTTTGTGGCGCAGTCGCGATATACGTAGTTTCGATTCGCGTGACGCGAAACGACCGGACGAAGATTAGCGGACCGGTAATGAAACGAAATAAAAAGTGGGCGAAAAGGAAGAAATATAAAAAAGAAAGCTCGAGTGACACCGGTCGTCGTAGATCAAGCCGAGTCACCGTGGCATGCGTAAGGCGTAAGCGGCTTTCGCCGACCGATATCATCGGCGCTACATGGACTTAACGTGGGTGGCAAGAAGACCATGTTACGTGTGTATGCCGATAGCGTGTTCCTCGTTGTCCTCGGCATCCAGGTGGATTTACAGGACCTCGCGACACGTGATACGTACTACACACAGCACGAAAGAACGATGGAAAAACAAAAGGAGAAATGCGAGGGGGACAGGAAAAAATGAATCCTACCGGTCAGCCTTGGGTATCGAATTCGACCAGTCGATCGCTACCTTCCATCCAAAGGTATTACGCGTATACGCACTCGAGCCTTGAGTGCAATCGATATCGGCCCGATCGCATGTTACAACGAGTGTTTCGGTTTACGAACGACTACCATGGTTTCACGACGACGGATGAATTTTTATTTATTTTCAATAGCGCTCGAGTTCGCCAACGGAATAGAGCTTGTCACGGAGACAGCCTCTTTCCACGTTACACCATTCCCTGATCGATTTATTTACTACGTGTGGAATGTTATCGGCAACTCCTTTATCTGTAAAATTAAAGATCGGTAAAATCCAATCGATGTTAACTATTTTCTTTTACGTTTTATTTTCTTGTTACTCGTATATACGTTTACGCGCTAGAAGAAAAGGAAAGATTTTTTAACGAGAAAGTTATTACTTATCGCATGTTTCAAATATCGACATCACGAGTGCCTAATTAAGCACTCAACCCGTCTTTGCCGATTCTCCAATTGATAGTTAAGGAGCTCGTTGGAAAAGAATCGGTGCTAAAAATAAAATATTCGATTGATTTTTTTTTATAAACCGTGTCGAGAAACATACATGTATATCACAATATAGTTGTACAGTCGTTGTA
Organism: Bombus pyrosoma; assembly: GCF_014825855.1. Lineage (NCBI taxonomy): Eukaryota > Metazoa > Arthropoda > Insecta > Hymenoptera > Apidae > Bombus > Bombus pyrosoma. The sequence continues at coordinate 538,836 of NC_057772.1, read as the reverse complement.
AAAAGAAAATTGAATATATCACAGGCACACAAAAAATAAAACGATTTAAATAATTTTCGCAAACGATGCGGCAAGAACATAGGATGAGAAAGACACGAGAATGGACTGACGGATTTATCAAAGAAACGTTCACTTGGGAATAACGATATTCGCGCGCATTGTTACGAAACAAAACGTTAATTGAAGAAAAAAGAAACAAAAAGAGTAAAAGAGTAAAGAAAGCAAAAGAGAAGGAAGGAAACAAAGGGGTTGGAAGTTATTTCACTAAAGCATCGCCAGTCGTCTACGAGACGAGTTTTAATTTCGCACCGGTTAACCGGTATGCTTTTGTTTTTATTTCCATGGAAAACAGCTTAACCGTAGAGCTTTTTAACGCCCCTTTTTCGCCTCGAACCATCGTGCTTAAAAATTACATATTCACCTTGCGACGATACATGATCTTCCGACGCTTTTGTCTTATCTTGTTTCGTTCACACTCTTTTTTATCGGCGGCGCGGGTTAATCGCCGATAAGAACCATCCTCTGTTTTATCGGCTCTAATTTCGAGAAAATGCTTAAACCCGTTCACCAGGTGTCGTACGTTATCAAGGTGATGTTACGAACCTTAGCATAGCTGAAAACAGCTGAATAAACGCCACATGATTCTTCGATCGAGCTTCTAAATTATTAAAATAATAATACATTTTTTGCTATACTTTTGCTCCGAATAAAATTATCCGATTAAAATTCTCTTTTTCTGTTACAAGGCATTTCTGGCAAAGTAGAATGTTCGCTAACGATAACCGGCGCGCCAATCATACCGACGTATGCAGGCTTTTTATTTTTATTTCTTTAATGGATAATTCTAAGATAATATACGCGATATTTTACTTCACCCTTTGAATTAAGAATAAAATGTAAAATCTAATTAAAGTTGGAAAAACGAATAACGAAGGGAAGAGAAAAAAGATAAAAATAATCGTATTCAAAGAGAATATAAATAATTATAATATGTTCGAACAAAATGATTTTATTCGTGAATGAAATTCTCACGTTCCGCGAATAAATATTCTCACGCAATTCTGGTTCTAGTTAATGGATGAGAAATCACGCATTCTCGCGCCAACTTTACGCACGCCGCACGAGAAACGGTCGACGAACGATGCAATTTTTTCCGCGTTTCTCGTCGTCGTCGTCGTCGTCGTCGTCGCGTCGCGTCGCGTCGCGCGCCATTTTTCGGCGGGGCCCGATAGGATTTCATCGCGTCGCTCAAAGCGATGCAGGCTTTTCGCATCGACGAATAAAAATCGCGTACCGATGCATGACGGCGAAACGGAAAAGAATATTATCCGTTCATGCGCAGGCGATCGCATAAATCCTAATTCGCCGTCGAACGATGAACTGAGAAATCCGCGCGTTGTGCAAGGAACGCAAACCTTCAGCGAAATAGCATTCTTTGACGCCAGACAGGCCAATCGGATCGTCTTAGCTCATCGAGAAATCAATAGAGGTCGTTATTTTCGCTAACAAGTGCAATTACTCGCAATTTTCTAACTTGAAAGCAAGCGTATCGATGATTCTTTGACGACTATTTACAAGAGACGGGAAATAGGAAAATTGAAAGGAATAATAAACCTTGGTACTTTTAGCGCTGAAACGTAATATACGTTTACATGATACGAATCATTCCTTGACAAATGTTCTTTCACGACACACGAACTGTGCCATTATAAACAGGTAGAAATCATATTATCGCATAATCATATTATAGCAAATTCGATGAAAGAATACCTTGTACGAAGTATTGACATATTCGGAACCAGACGGGTATCAAACATCGGCGAACTTTACGGATCAATGTCGCGCCTTCATTCTCGGTACACGTTACACGTCTCTTACTACGATACCGCGGTTTATCGCTTCCGAGATTATTTAGACTACGCGTCTAGAAATTTTCGAGTTCGTTTCAATTGCTAGTAGAATGGGCGCAACAGCTGGTAGACTTGCACGAACATGGATAGAAAATTGTCAAGTAGAAATGCCTTTCTTCTAAAATAAATATAATTCACACACCGATCTCTTCTCCCACCATCTACTTTCGTCGCGTACACTACGTAAACCCTGGTGGCATACGATTCTACCAAAACCACCGCAACGATTAACTCGGTCTAATCTGTTTAATCATCCGCAAAATTAATCCGACAAACGTAAAACGCCCTGGAAAAAACATACTTGATCCGTACGACGACCGATCTGCCCTTTTCCCGCGGAGAACGTCACGAGGAACAGAGTGGAACGTGCACGAATCACGATTCTTGGGTCCACCGAGTCGTTGCAACGGCCGGAGAAAATCGAGCGAAAAAAAAGAGCCACGATAGAAGAAAAGGACCCGGAGTATTTTCGCTTTATCGGATCGCGCCGCTTCATCGGCTCGAGCGCTCCGTTTGATGCTCGCTTCGATGAGAATCGAAGTTAATGGACGTGGGAGCCGTTATATAGCGTGCACCACCCACGCGAGTTCGCTCGCCTCGTCACGCTTTTAATCATCAGGGACAACGACGATGAAAAATTCAGGTCGTCAGGGGTGGAAACTCTCTGAAGGACGAGGGTACGAACAGTACGATGGGCGCTGGAATCCCCTAGCTGCCGGCACGTACAATATTAAAATGTCAGCTTGCACTTGCTGCGGCTAACCTATCCGATGATGATGATGATATCGTCGACATACGATAATAATAGAGAAAGTCGACTCAACCATCCCTGTGCTGTTCCTTCTGCAAACTGGAAATCCGATCGGCACGGTATACTAGGAGCGTGATTGGAGCGAGAAAAGGATTGCTTATGCCACGTGATAAGATATCTAGCTCAACGAACTTGTGGATGATCGATCAGTTTTCGTTTAACGTTTTCTTCTCCTTCAAAGAGAATCGAGCAACTTGTTATTTGTTGCGTTTGAGAAAATAACTCTTTCGGTTTTTATTCAAATAAACGCTGATCGAGCGATCGATCCTTCCAAAGATTGCCAAAGAATTCAATTTCCTTGATTAAAAGATAAAGTTGTTCCTTAAGAAAAATCATGCTAAAAATACAGAATCGAACTAAAAGAACGGCAGAAAATTATACTCGCAACGTGCAATATAGGTACATGATTGAAATTTTATCGACTTTCGTCTCAGCGTGAAACGACTAATTTCATGTGCAGGCAAAAAGTTTCATTAAACCTTACGGGACAAAGTTGCAGCTGTGATCGAGAAACTTCAGAAGCAAAACGTTATTAAAAAACTGATCCTGTTACTCGTTTCACAGAAGAGGGAAGCCTCCTTCGATCGCACGATCTTGGCAAACTCGACGAGAAATTTTTCGATTTTGAAGCGTCAGTTTCGTTCGAAAACTGGAAATATTCCAGGGTTGCGTTCACCCTCCGTAATACATACGTTTATTTGCCAACTCCTTAAGCCCTCCGGCTCTATTCGTCTTTCCTAAAACTGGGCCGAGTTACGTTTCGATTTAAGCATTCCCCGTTTATTTCCATTCTGTCGATAATGATTAATTAGCGTCGAGGACCGGTCTGCCAACAAAACGTATTGCGATCGATCAGAGAAAAACTATCTCTCCTGAGGTACAGATACAAAATTAATTCGAGTCGACTTGCTGATAATTAGAGTAACGAAACTTTGATAGAAATTTTATACGGTTTTAGTTGTCTATTTACTTATTTGCTTATTCATAGGTGGAAATTTGTTGATATCCGATACACGATACAAGAAAATATTGGGAGCACCGAATAACGATAGATCATCGGTAAAGATATAATTTTACAAATTACGGTTGAAACGAAAATACGTAGTTACTACAGATGGCATGATAAATTTATACATTTATAATCTGTTTAAATTGTTGTTACATGGTAGTATCGATTTTGAAATATTTTAGAAATATACGTCGATTTAGAAATCAAGAGTACTTTCTTCCCGTTGTTCGCTCTCTGTTCTATCAAAGTAAAATCTTGAAAATTTATACGCGTTTGTTGGAGACACTCTGCAGACCTTTCGTCTACCAGGCGTTACCTCTTCAGACGGTCACCTATTAGAAATTCTCAACAATACGTCCACTTCTAACTTCCGACCATCCTTGCAGAAATTTCTCGCGAATAAATTTACCACTTACGTAAAATACAGCAGTACACGTTTTGTGTAATTTCGTTTCAACGAGAACGATACTATATTTACGTAGGAAGCTTCTCGAGCAACCAAAACGGTATTCGATATTTATAAATTATCCGGCCAACGAATCTGGCTTCGTGGTTCGTACTCGTTCGACCAATCAAACGATCCAGGGATCTTGGAATTATTTATCCGTGGATGCAGATGTATCGACTTAACCGCTAGAAGGGTTCCACATTAACTTTCGAGCCGGAGGAATAATTTTATTAGCCGGCAGTGTATTACAAAGGGAAGTAGCGAGCCATGCTTCTCGTGTTATGTCGATCTAGTCCATCCTTGTGTTACCTGTGCACGCGTAGCACACATAATAAAACGTTTGATACACTGTCACTCTGGCGAACGGTAGAGTGAACAAACGATATTGGACCACGAGTAAAACAACGCTGGTTAACACAAGCGACGTCCCTTTGCCAGCTACGATATTATATTTTACTCCTTTTTTCCTACGGATGACCCCAATTTTTCGCGGAATCTATTTATTTTTAATTCACCCTGTGTATGGTCGACCCGTTTTCTCACCGAGCATATTTTTCGTCTTCTTACCTCTTCTCCTTTGGTAAGTATCGTAGTATCGAAACACGAAGGACGTTGAAAAGCGTTGATCCTCTTAAAACAATATTAGCGCGAAACGTTGAACTACGCGGTTAACCCTGGAGGAAATGCGTGGTAGGGACGTACGAGAAGATACATACAGTCGGTGTAAAAAGTATTCGTACAGTAAATAACTTCAATAAAAATATCGTAGAATATCGTTTATCAACAAATGTGAAACAGCATTACCATCAAAAAGGAACAGGACAAGTATTTCCTTTGTGGGAATATCAACAAACATTTAAAAAAGTGGAAAAATGTGCGCGCGACAAGTGTTCCCACAGTTACAGTTTAATGGGAAAAATGAACAAGACCTACCTAATATCTGGAAGGAAAAATTAAGCTGCGCTTAATTATTTCAATATTTAATGGAGTTTCCTTTTGATTTTATTATGGGTCGGAGCCATCGTGGCATCGAATTTATCAAATTGACGAGTACTCTACCTGAAATATTTTTCGATTCTTCCAAAGGAGCCCTCTTTAAATATATTTCCAATAACGTTTATATCTGCGGATCGTGGAGGTGTTTTTATCGTTATCCGAAAATAGGTATGTCACTTCTTCTTCGCTTTGATGCAGATTATTATTCGATATACCTATTTAAGTTTTACGCTTCTTATACGAATACTTATTGCACGTGCCTTTTTATCATTTGCTGGGTATCTATTAACATCTTCGTAACAGGAATAGGTGTCGCGTTCTTTTTCTTCTGGTTTTCTTCTTTCTGGTTGAAAATTATTTCGGACACTCGTAGCTATATGTATCGATAGCTACGAGTTTGTTAAAATTTTGTTAAAGAAGTTAAGCACCGAACGAATACTTTGTACACCGACTGTAAACGGTAACGAGATCCATCAGTTACACCAATCAGTTGCCAGAATTTTTAGAGGTCAAGCCATCGATCAACGTATAGTTAGAATCTTAATAAACGCTAGAGACTTAGTTTGTACGCGATAAATCAGAGAATTAGCCGTCGGTAATACCGTCGATCAACTTCATCTGGCGAACGGGCAATTAGATTAGCCGGTTAGACACGTAAACGTAAACGTAAACGTAAACCACGATATAGAGTGAGGGAAGCGATCAAGCATTCGGTCGTTACTTACGAAAATCAATTATACTTCGCAGTCCTTCGTTAACTCGTTATTTATCGTAACAAACGACGTTCCAAAGCCAATTGATTTCCCAGTCGATTTACGCGATCTATCGAGGACAAAGCCAGCTAATACTACATAATATCCCGTTGTTGTACAACCGTAAAATCTTATAACTTTTAAGTTACTGCTGATGTACGTACATACGTTAAATGCGTGGAAAATCGCAACTATTCTTGCAACCTGGAAATTTAACGCAACCCACCCGACGCTTATTATCCTTCCCTGTATATGCAACTTCTGCCTTGGCCGCTATCTATCCAGACGTTTACCGACGAGTCCACCGGTAGACTCCGCGATTTTGCTTCGTTTAAAACGCCACGTGGCGAGTCGAACAAGTATAAAAATTCGATACATTCTTTCGTTCGCCATCTTCCAACGATATTTCAGCCTACCGAACACAACCAAACATATACGTATGAATCTAGATATTTTACAACGATACCTACTGCAGGCCCAACAGTAGCTTGGGCATCGCGTTGCGGCGCGGCGTCAAGCGGTGAGAAACAAGCTTTAAAGAGAAGAAGAAAAAAATCTGACTTGTATCGAGTTCGAACGCTCGTATCGAAGCCTTTTCGCTATATAAATATGTTTTCGATCGAAGAAAGGGGTCGATATACGACACGGGCTGGCACAGACGATGGTAAACCGACCTGATCGGTGTCCAGGAGAACGACGACACTGGCGCGGCGCGACGACAAAGTCGGCAACGTGGCTCGTTCCGCGCTGACATCCCTTTTAGCCTTAGCATTAGCCGCCGGCTATACATAAACTATACAGGCCATAGCGCAGAGGGTGGGGGCGACAACCCCGTGTGTCTCGTCTCTACGAACGAGGGGGGCTCGCTCGTTCGGGCATGAAAATTCTGCACCCCTCGTTGCACAGAATCATCCCCCATCGATCGACCTATTCCGCTCTCGATGCTCTGCGACGGAGCTGGCTGGCAGGCAAGCAGCAGCGGGCAGAATAAAAAAAATATATATCGCATCGACGACGGGCATCCACACGATGCAGGTCGCTGCGTAAACAATTTAATATTCACGTCTGGGAAGAAAAAGAGTGTCCCCGTGAACGGGGAAAGGATGGCGTCGCGACTTGTTTTAATTCGCGAGATATTTGCCATTCCAAAGAGAAATTTCGACCGTCGGAGACTGTCGAAAGTCTAAATGAAAGAAAGATGTTAGGAAATGCCTTGAGGGTCGATGATTTCCTTTTACGTATCGGTTTCTTATTTGGAACGAGACGACCGAACGAGCTTACTGCGTGTTACGAAAACTGTATCGAAACGAAGGTCTTCTTATATACGTTATATATAAACGTTCGCAACAGAACGTACATAGGTATATCAGCAGCCAAGCTACGACGTCGAATTTTAAATTACCGTGCGACGCGCGTGATACATCACGCAGGTGAATTTTAGAGAATTGCTGGAAGAAAGATAGCTAGAAACGTAATTAAACGTTAGAACGCGTTTTATTGCGTTTACACGCGTGTATTGGCGTAAAATAAATAAAACGCAAAGAGATACTTTAGGAAGACATTACGAAATGCAAGCGTGTTTTAGAGAAGTCCGATACGCGGAATTCGCGAATTCGACCAACAATCGTTAAAAGACCAATTCGAACGGCAATAAATTTCCAGCGAGCGCTCTCCGAACAATGGCGAAACAATTTTGTAACAAAGTACGTCTGTGCTCCCGGTGTCTACTCTGCTACGCGAAAACTCCTCTAATGGCGACGTAGGAGACAAAACGCATTCCAGCCGCCGCCACCGCCTGATGCATTGCACACCCTCTAGTTACTCCAATTGTCGGTAACTCTGTTTTGGCCATTTCTTGGTCGGTTTCGCCACGAGTAGCCTAGCTATGAAAACTTTTTATCAAAAGTTAATCTTTATCGTGTACGCTTTATTAAAAATTGCTAGGCGAATTCTATATATTGAGAATGTGTCGTTAGATCGAAATACTTAGAACGTATGGTAGCTCGGTTTTCCTTCGTTTCGACGGAAATCCCTGGATACATGGCAGCTAAAAAATCTCGTCGCAACGAAACACTCGGGAAGGGCAAACGACACATAGCGTGTCCGTCGATCGGTCGACTTGGACGAAATTTTCTTATTAAAGAAAATAACAAAGTCTCGCGTACTATAAAACAAAAATTAAATGCTACGTAACATGATCCGATCGGTTTCAATCGCGCGATAGTATCTGTCACCGTTCGTAATTCTAATTTTCCTTAGATTCTTCGGTGAATCTTTGGAAACTGTCCACCCATCGTACCCATGCCCCGTGAAAATCTACTTATCGATTTCCGTGTTTAACGAAACGTCGTTCACGCCAATTACGCGCATTCTCGTTCGCGACACAGGCAATCGGATCGCGTGGCATTTTTCGCGACCATCCGAGTGTCCATCCGCGCCAGCGCCGCCGCCGCGGCGATTTAACCACCGTCGTTGCCTCGTTTATGCGATCGTTTCACAATCGCATTATGTCTGTCGATAATGATAATTCGTCGATCAACAGCCAGGAAGATAGGAAATATGCGAATTCGAACGCGCTAATTAGCCAGTTCATGCGGCATCGTTTCGACCATTATCTTATCGTTTACGTTCGCAGTGTGTTTGACCGATCGATCTGTATCGATATCCGCTTTCTTTCTACCCGATGCAGCGACCTCGACAACGTCGACTCAGGTAACTATTTCATCTTGACCGATTGATCGATGCACGCAAACAATACGCTCGCGTACACCAGTTGCGGTCCGACCTACCTGATTCGGGCTCGACTCGAGTGATTTATCATTTATCTTTATCCTCGACGGTATACACAATACGTACGTACGTGTATATACCTCGGAATAAAAATCACAATCTCTTTCATGTCTTTCGATTATGTAACATTTCGCATACGAATCGACGTATCATCGTACTACGATAAAGACCTGAAATTGATTTCTAATAGGCGAAACGTAAGTATTCTCAACTATTCATTTTCAGTGTCATGAAATCCTACTTTAATTATACCGTAGCTGACGACGAGTAAAAGTTTAATAAGCATTCACTTTCCACGTCCATTTCGCTTTTCCATAAATGTCCTCGTAACATACTTATACGCGATAAACGCGTATGTGTATATACATTCAGCCAATCGATCGCATCGTACGGGAGGATCGATTATTATTAATCGTGGTGAATAACGCCGATACTCGGTTAACATCGCGGTTCGTGACTCGACCGTGGGTCGTTTCTAATGGCAATGATTCACGATTCTGGCCTGGTTAAGATCGCTCGATATTGCGCCCCAACAGCGATCAATCGGAACGGATGGAGGAACTCGCGTGCGACTTCGCGATCGACAGACGCTATGGAGAGAGGCTGTTCCGTGTTCTGGATATCTCGGTGAAATTCGTTTAATTAACTTGACGCCGCGTGACGAACGCGTTCGCGAGGTACGCAACCAAGTATCGCTTGCTGAAAAGTTGACGTATCGGATATCGGAACCTATCCGATCGAAATCCGATCGAATCGCATTCCTGCATACTACACGCAGATATCCTTCTCCGCATCCTTGGCTCCGTTTCGATTCTTTCCGTCAACCTTTCTCGCTTCCTTCGATTCCCCTTAATCGAGATCGAGGTGAAGGGAAACGCGAGTGTGCTCTGTTCTATCCGGACGAACCGTGCGATCGTTGCTTACTAACAAAACGCGTATCATCACATACGGAATCGGAATAAAAGTTATTTTAACGCCAGAAGAGACCACTTTTTTTTACCTCGTCTTCCTATTTCTTTCCCCGTTATTTGAATATTCTTCATTTTCAAAGTTTTGACGTTCGATGGCTTTCTACGTGTCTCTTAAAATGTCATAAGTTCGACAGGCGAATGTCATCGCGGCAGGGCGAAAAATAGTTCCAGCTGTTGCTTTTTCTTCCTATATAATATTTATTTGCTATTTAACATTGCTATATAGTAATACAAACTCGTTGGCTCGTCGAAAACGTCACATTCTTCGAACCAAATTTAAAATAATACAATGGCCGAACATCGCGCGTATGCATGTACGATCTATGACGTTCGAAAGATGTCTTTCGTTCTCTCTCTTCTTCGTTTTCCATGCAAAGTTTCTCGTGTTTTGGTTCGCGCGTTGTAGATCTTGAATAACGATGCTGATCGTAACGATCAGCTGAGAGGCAGTGAATTTGAATCAGTCTCGTAAATTATACGGCACAAAGATAGTTTGCTGCATTAATCGGACGGTTTGACGCGCGATACATCATCACAGCCCGGCAATCTAAACTGGACTTTCGTTTGTGCCGCGGGCTTCATCTTATTACTCGTGGAAACTTCTACGAATCGCGTATTTCGCCTGTGGTATTTTACGAAATACCGTAGGCTTTATTGATATTAATATAATATTGGCAGCGTGAACCAAGCTAGGTACGAGCGACCTTTCGCTTTAACAAAAATACCAATTTCATTTTGCCAAAATGAAATTCCATCTTGGCGCGCTAGTTTTCCACTTTCTCCAAAGAAATCCACTTTTTTTTTCTTCTCTGACTGATAAGGTAACTAAAAAGTGCCGACTCGGCGCATAAAATTTCATCCGTGCACTAAAAAGGTTGCGCGCAAAATTTATTTACGTTGCGCTTCGAAACAAACCTTCTTGGTCAAGATATTCGCGAGTCGTGAGTTTCGTACCTGATAAGGTACCTGTACGATTTCCACTTTGCGGATTTCTACTTTGGTCAGAGGCGCGTCATCCAAACGAAATCGTCGAAAAAACCAGTCCGACATGCGACTACGTTTCGATGGAACCGCGTAATAAAATCACATCGAGCGGAAGCAAGCAGAGGAAGGAGCGAGCAGGCGGCTTTACTATCTCGAGTCTCGAATCTTAAAGTGCAACAGTCAGTCGTACTAGCCAGCCTAAACTCGAGCTACGCTTATCTAAGAACGAGAACCCAGGGATCCAGGATGCGTCTCGGTCGCGTGAGAGTAAATAAATTCGTAACGGATACCGTGAGAAACGGCGAGGTAACAAACGATGCGTGTGCAGCGTGCACGCTAGTTTCGCACGCAGCTACGCTACGCAACGCAACGCAACGAAACGCAACGCAACACAACGCACACAGTTTACACAGCGAAACGTGTCGAGGCCAGGAAATCCGACGTTGAGACTGTTGAGAGACACCCGGTACACCGTAGCGTTCCACACCCACTAGTGGCTCGCACATTTAGACGAATCGCTTCAGCGCCAATTCCCTCGAGCGTGACCTTTTACGCGCGCGCGAACGCATGCATCACTTATTGCCAGGCAGACGCGATACGTTACGTTTCATTTTCAATCGTTAACGAAACGAACAAATATACCAGCGTCTTGTCCAGGCAAACAGAATATTTCGTCAAAGATATGAAAGAAAGTTATGCAAGTTTTGGTAGAGATATAAGAGAATAGAGACGCGTTTAATTTAATCGTGGCAAACTTTTGCTTCCGTCGAGACTATTTTGTATTTCGTACGATACCAAGTTTCGCTCACGTCCTACATCGGCGAATAATTTTCATACGAAATTTATTTCTACGTTATAAAATTTTACGCACGATGTGCGATCAAAAGGTACTGACGGACTAACGTCACAACGTTTTATTTATAAAACTAAATATCGTTTCATTCAGCGTTATAATAACCGCTTTCAAAGTAATCAGTCCTCTTAAGAACCTATTATATATATAAATAACGTTACCAACGTCTTTCCCACTTTTGCAAACCTTTTTATAGACGCGCTAAGAGAATCGTTTTTAAATCAATTTCCGTCTTTTCTGATATTTCTTTGGTCGTTTCAAAGTGGCATCCTTTTGACAAACTTTTTCATTTCGAAAACAAGCGAACGTCACAGACATTAAAAGGATGAAAATGAACGAATACGGTGGCAAAGGAGGTTTAACTTATTTTTCACGAAGGTGTAAAAAAAATAGTTGGTCGATGAAAAGCGAAGCAACGAACGACAACGTGTTTCGACAAATGAATTTCGACGGTGTACCGGCAGATTACAAACTGTTTTGCAAAAATTTCTTCCTTCGACAAACTCGTGAACGTTTGTAATTTGTTTACGCGTGGCATCGACGTACGTATATACTCGTAGCATACACAGTTCATCCCGGGAACGAACGTTCAATAATTATCAACCGACCCAACAGTCTATAAATACATTCTAGCTTTGATTCCATCCGTTCTCCTTGAATAACGCGGCAAGCGCCGCATTTCCGGACCAAGAATAATGAAACTGGATCGTCGATACACGGTTAACGCGTTCGTCTCTGCGACTCGATAACAGAGAACGAGAGGCATAAATGGGGCGTTGCGTCGTTAACGAACTAGCAACGAGGATCGCAATCATCGTTCCGCGTTTCCGAATTCAAAAAGATGACAACCCGTGCAACTATCGTTCCCTTCTTCTCGCCTGCCAACCAACAGATTGGCATATGCGCGATATTTCGTTACTTGAAAATTTCACGAATACGACTAAAGTTCTAAATACCAAAACGTTTTCGTACATTTAAGCTCGAACGCATAAAGTACACGTACATATAATCATCCGCAATCTGATCATCGTACATCGAATTTGCCCAAAAATATCCTGGAAAGATTAAACGACGATGAGAGAGAAAATACAAATGCAAGAACCTACTTCGATCCGAAGTAGCCCGCGAGTTTCCATCGAGCTTCCATCCGCGTCCTACATTCCGCCACGAAACAAAAGCAGCTCTGGTCTCGTTTCGCGAAAAACATACAGAAAAAGAAAGAAACGGCACTCGTTGCACGCGCAGACGTAAGAATTCAGTTTGCAACTTGCTCGCTCTCGGCCTCTCCAGCCACCTTTGCTCCCGTTGTGGCGCAGTTTCGCGAGAATCAGGGAGAATATTTCGCGAGAATATGGAAAAACAACGAAAACGCGGCGGTGTTCGCGCGCTCGTTTAGAGTTCGCGAGCATTAAGAAGACGTCCGTATTTAAACGACGCATTAACGGCCGAAAAACACGCAAGGATTTCCTTCGACGAAACTTTTCTCGTATACCGATAAATTTCCTGAATGCACTAGGAATATAAGTGTACGCGAGCAACCAGCACATACAGCCCACCCCCTTCCTCTTTCATGGGTTTATCGATTTAGTTAGCCGCTCGTTAAAATGTAACACGGTGGATAAAGCGTCTTTTAAAATCATTCGATGCATTCGGAATAAATGGAATTAATTCTATTAGGAGATTAAATGCTGATCGCAGAATACGATTATTATTAGCGTTTAAATAGTTGTTTAGTTAGATTTCCGATTTTGTGATTTTCAGTAAATTCGCGACTTTTTAGGCGGTTGTGGGGTTCGATGGTCTTACTGTACACCTACTAAACTAACGTTATAGCTCTCTGTCAAATTCTTAGTTAGCAAGAAAATATCCTCCTTAGTCAAACAAAAAAAAAAAAAAAAAAAAAAAAAAAAAAAAAAAAAAAAAAAAAAAAAAAAAAAAAAAAAAAAAAAAAAAAAAAAAAAAAAAAAAAAAAAAAAAAAAAAAAAAAAAAAAAAAAAAAAAAAAAAAAAAACAAAAAGAAAAGAAAAAAGAAAGAAATCCGCCAACGATATTCATACACGCGATGTCATAAAAATCACGATTTCAACGAAAAATCAACGACCAGATAACTTACGATATGTTAACGAATATATAGAGCTTTGAAAGCCGCTCGGACTAAACTACTGCATTTACCGATAAACGCGAGTCGATCGCATTAGCGCACAAAGCACCGGATTATGTCTATTTTCCAGCGCGTTTAAATGACGTAATAGCCACGGTGCAGCGTCCGGTTCGCAAGTAACGCTCACAGGGAAACCAATACATATTTTCCTAAACAAACGTTAAACGCGACCGACCACGCGAATTACACGATCGAATCGATCGGGGATAAATTACCGATACATTCTCCTGGGATATCGAATTGTGGGAAACGAGGTCTGTCGCAAGATGTAGATGCAAGCTCCTATCGACCTTTGAACGCGAGTAGGTGCGTGCATACACCCACGTCTAGTTCGAAACTATTCTACCGTTGTTTACAACAGCCCGAGTATCCTCAAACGCTATCCTCAAATTTTATCAGAGAACAGCCGATATATAGAGAAATTTAGTCGATCAACGGAGTAATTGCTATCGAGATAACTACTACATTCGCTAATCGCTATCGATATCTATCGATCCTAAGGGCAAACGCAAGCTCGCTGCACGAGGTACGGCTGGTCAACTTTGCTCGGAAATTGACTTAACTGCAGCTACTTATCCAGCATGGTTGGGATTGCCAGAATAGACAGAATAGACAGAAATCCTTTGTACCAGGGACTCGTGGGTGTACAAGTCTCGGAGACAATATCGACGATACCGTTATGGAACGATCGTTATATAAGCCGACTCGGAAAACGGATAAAGAGACATTTATTTTTATACGGATTCAGGTTCGCTGGCAATTTCCTGTTCCCAAGATAGTTTGGTCGAATATAAAAAATTTCTCTATTTACTGCAACGATATTCTTGAGCAGAAATTAATAGAATATATCTATTTATCTATTTATACCGTCGTATCATTGCATCGATAATCCATCTATATCGCATTATCCTTTCGCGACCTAGCGAACGACTAACTTATTTATATCAATGTATGTATATCAATTGCGTCGATCCAGGCCGAGCCACGCTCGTTAATTTAACGTGTATCAACGGTGCGTCCGCGTATCTCATTAAGAGGTGTTGATCCGTTGAGATTAATAATTCGCCATCGCAAACTAGGACACGCGAAAGCGTCTAGTGTCGCCATAAAAAGTTCTACCCACAACTACAAGAGGGAGAATATAAAAGAACGAAAAATGATTTTCAGCCAGTTTCCTGCAAACCGTAACTTCGTATCCATCGATCGCGATCGATTTCACGAAAGAGGAAAATCCGATTATAAACTATCAAAGTTAACGGGAAGTCAAAGTGCAGGCACGACGCGAAATCAACTTTCCACAACTAACAAATACGATCCCTTTCGAATAAATAAGTTAATTAAACCGATAATGAAGTGAGCGACATACGTATAACGTATATTCTAACGCTTGACACACAAAGAAACAAGAAAACGTCTTAACAAATATTCGTTAGAAGTTAGTGCGTTAGCGACGCGAACCTCGACTCCTATAACTACGCCATAAATGGACCATAATTAATTTGTTTGCAATTTCAATTCCATCTTGACAATCGCGAAGCTCAACGGTCGGACAAATCGACCCTATCAGCTTCTCCACTGATTAATCCCTCGAGGAAGATTGTATATCGCGAGTCGTTCGCCGTTGCGTGTTCATTAGTAAATTAAACGTTAAGTGCGCCAAGTTTGAGGATACTGAATATCGGAAGACGGGTCCGCGACAGACTGGGCCCGGGAGTATACATGTAGCAGGTGTAATTCGAATACTTGTGGTACGTCTCGTCACATACCTGGCGATGGGCATGGGTACGCGTACCCCAGCGTGCTAATATGCCGGCAACTGGTGGGAAATTGCATCCCAAAACGCGTGGATAATTAATTATCGCTTCGATCGTCCGCCGACGATAACGTCGATAATTGAAATTGGCGTTGGGGTACAACCGAACCGTAACAGACTTACCTGTAACAAAGGAAAGAAAAACAGAATCAAGTAATTGCGTATTGTTAACGATACTAGCGCTGAATACGGATATCGTATTCTACTCGTAATCGTTGTTCTAATATTCCTATAAATTACGTCGTCTCTAACAACTTTTCTTATAAATTAAATCTTTGCAAATTTTTATTAATTACGTTGGCAAGCCGAATTTTATCCCTCCGATCAACGTCAAATCTTTTCTTCTGTCCCTGGTGAAAATTCGGTCCCCTTAAATTAACACAATGAACTCAAAGCCAGATCTGATCGCTAATAATCTGCGATTCATCGAGACAATTAATATCTGCTTACAAAAATATTCAACTTGAGATACCTATAAATCGAACATCTCATAACAGTTGCTCGTTAAATACGCCAGTTCCTGATTATCATCGATTTGCACTCGATTAAATTTTTATCGACTCATTAACACTTTACTTGTACCTTTTATCGCGGTACAGTATCCTCTAATTTTTCTCACCGACCCGAACAGGACGAAAAGCGAAAATCTACTTTATCCAAGGAATCATCTTTTATCTTCGAGCGTGTTTCCCTCTTTCTCGTTGCCGTATTTTCTCCACCAACACCCTACCCTTTCATCGGTTGGAAAATAATTCTTGTCAGACCGTGCTAACTGACCACGTCACTGGTCCATTAACGTAATGACGACGATATTGCGTCCATAACATCAAGGAGACGGTCTACGCGGTGGTCGTACGACGCCAGACAACGAAAACTGTACAGTCGATGGTAATTAGACGGTAATTACCATCGACCAATTACCACGGGGCGGATTAATTGGATTAATTAGAGTCGAAGTCGACGACGACGCTTCCGCCGTCGCGAGAGGGAACTTTTCCGTCATTTGTTCGGTCGAATTCCAAAAATGAACGATGCGATGCTGTGAATGCAGCGCGAGCTGTCGAATATTTAACCAGTAAAAAGGCAATTAACCGGATGCGAGCCAGTGCATCGTAATTAATCGTAGCCATTACGGACAATAACTCGACTTGATCTATTCGTCGTTTAACGTTCGCGTGCGATCTGACTTTGCGCGGTAGCCCCGTTTCGTTACATCGAACCTTGCTATTTTCGTCTATTTTCGTCCGATCCGCGTGAAAGCTCGATCGGAATCGAAACGAACAGTTACTTTGTAGAAAGCATAAAAGTATTCTGGCGATCAGAGAAAACGTCAAACGAACAAAATGAATGGCCTAAGCAGAACTGGGAAATGTTCGCTGACGTGTAACTTTCTTAAAAATTCCGTTTCTCCGTGCTAGGCCAGCTAATTGTATCCGAAATAGAGTAAATCCATTTTATTTTGATATCAATTTTCTAAGCTATTCTTAGCTTGAAATATTTCACAAAATAAATCGTTCTTTACGTCTTACTATCTATTCCGAAAGAAGTGATTTTCAAGCTCGATAGAATTCCCTTCTCCAGACTCTTGTCAATCGAAAACTAAATTGCATAACTAGCCAGGAAATCAGCCAGAGGATGAGGCAGAAAATCGACTCGATTTCCCGGTGCCCCGTTTCTCGTGATTTCTCGCAAAGCTCTCGCGACGAATTACCGGGCCGAAAGAGGTAAATAAGCTCGTTCGATCGTAGAAGAGCGCAAACGTCCGTAAAATTGATCGTTTATTCGTCTCTATAGCTAACGGACTCTCGTCTGTTTTTTGAATCTCCATTTTGTACAAAAATGACGTTGCATCGTCACGAGAAATTCGAACATTTAGCGACAATACACCGTAGCACGGATAACCGAACATCACCGACCAAATTGAGAGCAACGTGCACCTTTGTTGACCATAAAACACGATACTGCGAAATGAACGTTTCAGGATCTCCGCTTTGTTCTTCTTTATCCGCCATTACCGTACACGATTTCTGTCTTGCTTCTGCCGTGCACACTCATGTCGTACACAGACGACAACACCGCAGAAGCAACCATCTTGGCGCCAAATAAAACTACGCGCCTACCGAAACCGAGGGGAGAAAAACAAACGAGCCCACGTCGCTCGCCCACTCCGATAGATTCTTCCGACTGTTTTACAGTGGACAGCCGCGAAGAACGACGAATACAGCAGGAAACCATTGATTTCTTTCGACGTTCGATTCGGCCACTAGGATCGACGAGAAAAAAAAGAAAATATATATACACACACACACACACACACACATACGTATGATCGAAGATTTACCGAAAATCAATGAAAGTTATACATACTCGTGTAAACGTTGACCTGGCGGCGATCCAGCACTCCGTTAAGTGAGTGATTTAACGAACGCGGTATATTCCGCGTCTTCGGGATAGAAAGTTAGATGTGTGCCATCGATCTGATTTTCAGGGCGAAATATACACGGTATTACGTGTATATTTACGTTGATCACGTAATCGTTAATCTGATCGTTCTTGTACGTACGAGCAATCGGTTTATTATAGAATCTCGTGTGTTATTGTCTAGCGAAATTCAGTCGAGTGCTATACCGATAACAATGGAGCCGAGAACTAGGACTGCAGAGAAAGATGGCGAGTTCCAAGAAAGGAGGAACGGAAAAATAAGAAAGACGAGTGGAAGCTTAGCACGCACAGCTCGTAAGAAGGATCACCCAACAGCAATTGGTTTTTCTAGAGCTAGAGTTTTATGATCCGAATGAAGAACGAGCTGCGAAAGGTTAGGAATATTACCGTTGTAGCTGGCGGCGCATTATCTCCCACGTTGTAAAATAACGAAATAATTTTTACCAAATTGTTGTACTCTGTTTACACTTACGCATTCAGAAATTAAAGAATCGGAAGATGAGGAAATTCTCAGGTAACAAAGTACATAGGTATGCGTAGCTTTACGAGCTTTGACAACTAGAAACACAGGCTTTTATCGTTACATCGTTAATATCTAAAAAAAAATCAATTACGATATTATTCGTCGATAAGACGAAATATTGGTAATTTTCTAATTACCCATATACCCATATCGTATGCTCAAGTGTCGGGTTATTTGTCGAAGAATCGGAATCGTCTCTATTATAAATTTGTCTCGTCTGTTAACGGAATCGGACGGGTCGCAGCCTATTTCGCAAACGTGGGTGGTCTCTGAGCCACCTGACGAAATCGTTGCCACGATCCCTCGTCCCGTTATCGCGATTGATCGCGTTATTTTCTCGATACCGATTAGTATCTTACATTGCTCAACGCGCGTATTGTACTCGTATTCACCAGGAACTCGCCACTTTCGTAACGGGAACAGTCATTTTTTTCTTTCGTACGACACCAACTTTCCGTGTCAATGCGCTACCACCGTCTCGAAACGTTTTTCACACGAACCGATCTTAATCAGACGATATTCTATGTAAATGTCAACGTTAATTGCAAGACCTACTACGGCTGCTACCAACGACGACTCAGATACGTGTGTACGTGCATGAAAAAGCTCCTGGCGAGAATATTTATTCGATTCGATTTTATATCGTCGATTTCTTTAAGTCGCGATCGTTGCTTCTAGATACCATCAATTGGCGCTAACCTACAAATTAAATCGGACTGAACATCCCAAGAAGGCCATCGTCGAATTTATATTATTGCATAATCGTAATCGGCTTCTGCGAAAGAGTCTCGAGTCGGCAGAGCGATCGTTTCGTCGCTAACGACGGTCGCAATGAAATTCGCGTCTATCGAATTAATCACGGCTACCTCTTGAAAGAACGACCGTTCTCACGGAAGAAAACGAAACAGACGTTTGCAAGTCCGAATCGCGTTACTTCGATTCGTCCGAGTTGCTTCTTTTCTCAACCGGCAGGTTTATTTTCGTCCAACTTCGAACAAGATGAAAGAAGAAGAAGAAGAAGAAGAAGGAGGAGGAGGAGGAGGAGGAGGAGGAGAAGAAGGAGAAGGCAGTTGCACGGCGTGAAACCTGCAAAAGCAGAAGAACCGATCTCTTTACGACCGAATTGTCCGGCATACTTCCGTTCTCCAGGCTGGTTCAAGAAGCTACACTGATAATAACCGTGCCGCCAAAAGGATCGGTACTCGGAAACGAAGCCACCAAACGGCGACCTCGGCGTTACTTATTCTTCGCTTTTTCCCATTTCTTTTCAGTTTCTGCGGCTCTGCGAGTTGTTTCCAACTAAACGTCCCCTTTGTTTTCGCTACAGGTAGACGCATTCAAAGAACAGAATCAGAGCGAACTACGTATTTTCTAAAACCGGCGCGACCCGACATCCTCTTCATCTTCGGCGGCGAAACGAAAAGCCAAATGGCCGTTTTGTTCGAGATTAAAGCTGGCGCGCGAACGTTGTAAGACGAAAGAATCGAGCTACTTTTTCGGATTTGATACTTCCGATTGGTTTAAAAGATATCTCAACTTTAATTTCGGTAGATTTATCGTACGAAAGATAAAGGAAAGCAGGCAAATAGTATTCGCACGTTTATTCTATATACGTTTCCCTCTGTCTTTCGCAGCCAAGTTCAACAAGATTAAAGTTTAAGTATCTCTCGGACTGATCTAATACTTACAGACGCCTAATACGTTTAGTAGATACAACTAATAAGAGATAAATATAATAAAAATCGAAAACGCGTATCGGCCGGTGTATGCGTAAGCCAACACGGTCCATGCCGTTGATGCCTGCGTTGTACATGTACGTGGAAAAACAAGTACTCGCTCTTACGTATCAACGATACAATCTTTGTACGTGCCTGCGATGAATTTTACTCGAAATAACGCTATAAACGGCGGGTCAGAAATAAGTACGTATTTCGCCATCGTTTTGGATCGGTTTGTACAAAGTTACACACCGAATACACCGAGGCATTTTCTGTTTCGGGATTCCGGGCGATTGCCGTTCATATCGGGCCATTTCAGGCTCTCCTTCGCCTTTGACAGACGCTCCAAGGATTCGTCGTCGTCGTCGAGCTCGCGATGATTCAGAAATCGCAACGGTACTACGAAACAACGTGAGTCACAGGCGAATCGCGAAAATACGAACGAACCTTGGGCCTGGGCGTCGCTGGAAAGCGAACAGGTGTCAACGTGGAAACGTAGAACGCGTATTGTGTTAAGAATGTAGCTCGAAGCACGGCGCGCGCGCGTGAAAGTAAAGCTAAATGCCAATACTCTCGCGATCGATAAGATCGAACACGTTTGGCTATCTCCCGATCTATGAGCGTGAAATTTATTTGTTGGAAATGAGCGTTTGATTAATGGTACCTGTTCGTCGAATTTTTGCATGCCGTGCTGCGGCTTGAAATATCTTTGCGAATGAAGCGAAAAAAGAAGAGAAAGCACTGCGAATGAAGATGAACGAGACGAACGAAAGTATTTACTTGAAAGAATATAACTAAGCGAGCTTTCTCGAGTTTCTCAGGTTACGGTTATTCGATGAAATTGACAATTTTCGATTAGAATTTCAAAGTGAAAAAACGAATCGGTGATTAATTATGCCGAAGACGAACGAAAGAAATTTGAAACGTTCGGACGTCTTATTTTCTACAAGTTCGAACGACAGACGACACAAGCATTCATTGAAAAGTAAGGATTCGGTCCGCTATCTTACGTTCGTTATGAATATTCATCTTCTAGACAAAATTCGCCTAGAAAATAAGCTGATTAACATTTATTTAGATTTCCGAGCTTTCATTTATTCGACTTGCAGAAGGATATATCTAGCGACAACACGATATAACGATACTCTCCATAAAAATTACGTAACAGTTTAGAGTTTAGAGTTTAGAGTTTAGAGTTTAGGGTTTACACGAAGGAAATCGAACGTCGCGTAACCGTGTCACGAATATCCATTTTCACCTATACAAATTTCCAACGGAGAATACCAAGGTAACGGTACAAAGTTCATCGTCAGGTAGATAAAGTGGCGACGCGATCGTAATTTACATTTTACATGACCGGTGAAGAAGAGCGATCGAGATCGCAATCTTGCCGCGCGTGGAGACTCAACTCTGCAGTAATAACGCAATCGCATCTACCGAATCGCGTTTCGTTTAATTACGAATAATCGGTGTAGTCCAAGCTCGCTCGTAATTTACGACTCAGTTGCCCTTCTTTCCTCCTCAACTGCTATCCTGTCTCTCGATATAACGCGTGAAAATTTTGACACACGCATGACGAAATTTCATCGAAAAATAAAAACTGCAGCTCGCGCGCTTGCAACATAGCGAGAGTCCATGTTTACGACGCGATGCGAGACGTCGTAGCCACTATCTCGTTATTCACGAACTGCGAATCGCTCGCCTAATTTACGTTTAACCGGCAAAGTGTCCCGTGTTACGTAACTCTCGTTATTATGCTCGCGGAATTGAAACGGAGAAACTGCGAACACGCTCGTGAACCGAGAAATCAGAGGGGGCGGGAGGGGGGGAGAGAGAGAAAAAGAAGAAACGGTCCGACTAGCACCCTGCTTCCCACGGTTCTTACCGCGTAACAGATACACGATAAGAGTCGATCTTTCGGTGAAATTGCTCGTTGTCGAGATAATTCAATCGCGTAGACCAAGATGCTCTTGATCTCTCTGGATGCTACCGATCCATCAACAAGTCTGAAAAAGCTTTCACCGCCTTGCTTCTGAAAATTTATTTATTTCCATAAAATAAATAATACTCGGTATGTTTTACCTCGATGGAAAGAATTATCCATAAAAAAAATCTCTCATCGACGATAACGATTTCCAAAAATTATACGACATTTTCTGTATAATTTCCAGTGTTGTAGTCGCGCATGAGAAGGGAAGCGAGACCCGCGAACGACCATGGACACGAATCGAATCGAAATCATCGGTCCGTAAGATTTTACGACAGACCGAAGGAGACGTAAATTAGGTGGCGAAATTATTTCACGAACGAACGCCAACAGGCAAAACGTCGGTGAACACCGAGACAAATACGATATTTGCGGATCCTCGCAAATTATTGCAACGCGCCGCTAATTACGCGAGCACTTCGTTAAAGCCCCCCATGGAACATCCATTTGCCTGATGCTCCTGCTTGGCCAACGATAAACAGCCGAGAAGACAAAAATATAAAGACCGTGTTCGCGCATCGTTGCTCCAACTAAAAGAGTGCTGCCTCGACGATGATTTTTCTGCGAACCCGTCGCATTATGCCGTTTATTTCTTACTCCGCTGAGGAATTCTAAATGCTTTTATTCGAACAACGGCGTTGTTGTTTGACAGTGCGATTATTAAGCGATTTACTGTGTGAAAAAACTAAGACGAATGGCAGCTCGTAGGTTATAAATCTAGAATTATAAATGATATTCTTTTATGCAAATAACTCTATTTATATAGATCGAGTTACATATCTGCAATTGTATTTTTAGCTGTTTTATTTCAAGCGACATCTGAAACATCAAGGAAACCTTCTTGAAACTGAAACGAAACTCTACCGAACGCGAGTGCACGCTACTCAACTTGATAATAATCGCAACTGTAATTAGAGATTCCTGATCTTCTCCCTTGAAAATATTCCCAACGATCGATAATTTTGCAATTTCAGCTTAAGAAATCGTCGCGTCCAGCCACCGATTGTCCCTATCTACACAACCGAGCACATTAGTAAACTGACCGTCTAACGTACAATGGACCAATGAAGGCTACGCGAATGATCCAAGACCCAACCTGCTGCCGTAATAACGGGTTTGGAATGGTTGGCAGTTCCAGCTGTGTTACGAGCATGCACAATGCACACGGTGTCAAACGCGATGCCCCTAGTGTTGGTACAGCCTATGTTAACAATGGACTCATTAAGACCGTTTACGCGGCGGCTGTAAAACTGCGTATCGCGCGCAATTTGCGACGAAATGTAATTTATTCGACGAGGAATCTCCCATCTCCGGGGCAATCGTTCGCCAATTTCGTACCGAGCGCACACGCGGCTGAAATTGCGTTACGTTCGTCGAGAATTTTCCTCGAATTTCGATGAATTTTAATGCCGATCGATTAATTAGTAGTAGTTAGTAATTGGAGGAAGCAAGCGGAAGAAGAAAAGCATCGATCGCTTTGACATTTGATCTTGGATTCTGAATTTTGTAACAGGAGACGATCGTTTGACATTTTCGTGATCGTTATAGTGTATGTACCGGAAATTTGACGTTAACGTTACCGTTGAACAAGACGAACCGATTATCAAATTATCGCATCTACGAATACGAATCCTGATGACTTCACCGTTGAATCAGGCAAAGTCAAGGGATACGTGTGCTATCAACAGGAAGGACAAACGACTTTCACCGACAGAAAGCGCCAATGCTCGGTGGAATCACGTGACGCGAACGAATATTTTTGCCCAATCGTTCGGGCAATATGCACGATACGCCATTGTGAGTGGATAAGAACGGTTCGTTAGGCTCGACCAGAATACAGCCGCATTTACCGCCATTTTCTCTATTACGTCGAATTTCCTGCTTGACTCGTAACGCCGAAAGGATTGACCCGATTTGCACCGACTCTCGAGAGAGTGTTTAGGCTGTTCAACCAAAGAGGCTGTCCTTGGATCGCAACAACCTGTTAGATCTGAACGAACGATCGACGCACGATTAATTGCATAATCATCGCGCTCCTAAGAAACGCCGAACTCGCGCCAACTAATCGCATCGTCGAAGAATAAATAATAATTTTCGGTAAAGAAATAAGTGAAATATTTGACGAAACGGTACAAGTTACCAAACGTACGCATACAGATTTCGTACTTTCTCACAGATTCATCACGAAAGATAAGCTAGGATCGCGCTCTTCCTTCGAATAATTAACGTTATTTCGTATTATTACGCCTACCGATCGTAACGTTGTATCAAGTCCAAACGATCGAGATATCCAGGTACCAGGTACATACGTATACCGATCGTAACCGTAGGTACATGTTTTTAAATCAAAATGATCGAGACGATATCTTTGGAAATTTCCTGTATCGCCATTTTTTAATGGGAACAAAGAAATCGCTATCTCGTTATCTAAAACCTCGGCGTAGGTTGTACAAATTGCTGCTTGGATTTTCAAACAACGTAAACAAACTGGAAAACAACGAACGAATTTATGAAGAACTTTATCGCTTAAATTACTCCAAAAATGTTCAAAATTAGTGCGCTTTCACTTTCATCGGGATTAACCGTCCAAGTGACAAAAATTCTGTAACGCATCCGCGGAAAATTTTATTTTCGTAACCTGCCGGGAATTTCGAAGCCGACGTTTTAATTTTCATTGGCTCGACAACGCGACACGATGCGACGCGACGCGACGCGACGCGACGCGACGCGACGCGACGCGGCGAGCCAGTTTCAAGCCGCGACAGCTGAATTCGCCAGGGACTCACCGCGAAATTGATTTTCGGAAATGCATCGTTTGAAGAGTTGCCAGAACACATGCGTCTATATCCCGCACCTCACCTCCCCCTCCCACTTCTCTCTCTCTCTCTCTCTCTCTCTATCTCTCTCTCTCTGCCTTCTCTCTTTCTCTCTTTTTTCCGGATGTATCGTCGGCCGTGAATTCTGGGCCATAATCTCTGTCGAATTCTCGCGCTGTGTAGAAACAAAGGCAACGATAAATACGCGCGTATTTCCATTATAAATGCAAGATGGCAAGAATTACGCTGGACTTTACAGCGACGGTATATATAGTAATTTTCGAAAGAATTTTCAAACGCTTGTCCGAGCGAAAGCAACGAATCGTTGAAGATGTTAAGAAATAATTTGTGGATAGTATGAACGCAGATCGAGAAAGTTTTACGTGTATGTGTTTACGTGTGTGCGTGTCAGTGTGTCATACGTTACAGACAGACGTGCCAGACAGTCTCGATATACGGAACCGCGCATCCTAGCGACTTCCTTGTTCAGTGTATAAACCACCGCACTCAACTGGCATGCATGTGAATGACTCTCGATTATTATTTGAGGGGATGAGTAACGTCGTCTATTTTGTATGCAAAACGGTGCTCCGAGCGTTAAACGCCAAGCGCCGCGTGTTGCCGTCGTTACCAGGAGATTCTCGGAAAAACGATGAATTTGTATTATGAAAATAAAAAATGAATATGAATCTACTTACATAGATGATTCTTGAGGACATAACGAAACGTGTAATGGGTTGATACAATGAAAATTCGGTCGAAGCAATTGCAAAATACGCTGTAACTGGTTCGTAGCTGCTCCAAATGCCACTCCATTAATCTCATTAATCATTAATCTCATAGCCGAAAAATATGAGCTCAACACTCTGCGTTAAGTTCAACGAAATATGTTACTTTAGTGCAATAAGTTTCGTAAAATAGGAAATTTTTAAAAATAATCGGGCAACTATATTACGCCATTTAACTAGACAAATTATTAATCGAAACTGTTGAAAAATCGACTTTAAGTTATTCGATAAATGTTCACTTTTAGGTGATAGGTGATAGTCACAATGTTTGCCTCGAAACAAATAACAGATAAAAGTCGTGCTTCTTTCCTACGTCAGAGTTTTCTCAGAGCATTCTTCTAATCTTTTGCTTTCCACGCTTGAAACACGTTACGATCGTAAATGGCATTATCCTATCGTTCCTTGAGGCACCTTAAATCGTATATTCGCTCTTTGAATCCGAGGCAAGTCCTTCAAGTAATTTAAAAGAACGTAAATGCAATAGAATAAAAATAACTACTCCTCCGTCGTGTTAACCTTAACCGATATAAATAAACAGCTACGCGCGTCAAACGAAATAAAAACTACGTACGCGCATACCTACGTCTTTTTCACAGATCCGTGTTAAGCTCCTAGAGAAGGAAACAGAAGCAATTGTTGTCATTTCTTAGGTATTTCGTAGTGGACAAAGAGCGGTTGAGAAATGTTGGAAAATCTCCGCGGTGCTCGGTGCTGGGTTTCGAGAACGACTCGTTTCAAGGGAACTTTTTTTCTATTTCTATAGCACCGTCTATGGCCCTCGACGTTATCTGTCTCCTGTTTTTCTTTCCACCTCCGCCTCTGCCTCTGCACTTTTCCGAGCTTTTGTTTCGAGGTGAAGCTGCCCGATAACGACCGTACCTGGTTAAGCCTGAGAAACGAGTCGAACCGACGACCGTCTCTCACTAAATAAAATTATACCATTTACCCGTGGCATTTTTAATACCGTCGTCATCCACAAACCTATTCGTCTTCGTCGATCTATGTCCCTCTGTCTCGCTCTGTTTGATAGCTCCACCGGTAGATGCAACATCGATGCGTTGTTTCGCGAGAAAAGTCGTGAGTTAAGGCAGTTCGTATTCAGCGTCAAATATTTAAAAATACACATTAATACAAAGCACCTCCGAGTTTCCTCCGAACGCTGGAAAACACTTTCCTAACAAATATTTCTCTGGTGATCTTTTCATATAAAATATTCGTAATATTACGAAGATGCTAACAAAATTCAGCGAATTAGAAAAGTGGCGCTTTACTTTCACATTGAAATAACTTTGAAACAGCGATACGCACCTCTGTATAAAGGTACCAAAATACCAAACATATCCGTAGAACGTTGGGCTACGTACAGGGCCAGAAACGTTGTGACGCGCAAGCAATATCACACGAAACAGATAATTCTAAAATACTGTGCAGGTTGTTCGCATCCACGCCTAGTTGGCGAAATGTAAAGGTGCCACGGTTTAATCGAACAGTCCAAAAGGATCGAGAGCGTTTGCCGCGAACGGAAGAAAGCGACCATGAAGCTTGCGCAAACGATAATCATGGCAAAAGTGATTCACTTTAAAACTCTAAGACGACTACAAGGTTACGTCAACGTTATCCTTCGCGGTGATCTTTTCCAAGTTCATTAACGCGTTCTACGTGGGTTAAAACGAGTCAACCGAGTGTACGTAGGCAGTCAGACGAGTAGACGTCCAACAGTTACGCCAGAGCGTCTGGATGACCAAAACGGATCTCTAACATATTCGCAACGGGGATACATACGTTCGTATTTTCACGTTGCGCTATCACAATTTTTCATCGTATCGTGGTTTCCTGCGATCTGGTAGTGGTGCGTCGCGAGATTAAAGACATTCGTCGTAGAGAAAAACAACAATCCCTATTTTATTTGTAAATAGAATTAATCGACGATGATATCGAGTATCGATGATCGACGGAGTAACATCTTTGTCTTCTATCCTTCGATCCTTTCTCATAAACTCTCGTTGTAATCATAAATCGTATATAGGAGTCACGAAGTAGCAGAATCGAAAAGCTCGGCAAGAATGACACTGCTACCAACTTGCTGGAAGTGAACAAAGATATTAATTTAATAGTCGAAAAGTCAAAGCGATTAGCGTCTCCTCCGTGTAGCAACGAGCAGCTCAACGACAGTTACCTTTATGCTCGGCTTTGAATAATTTATACAGGTGCCGGGATATCTTTGACTGTCCCGTGGAACCAACAAAAAGGGGAAACGAATGATAGAATACGTATTAACGAATTAATGCAAAGAGAATTTAAAAGGTTCGCTGGAACGTATGTGTCGCAACCGGATCGAAAGGATTAAAAGGATAGAATAATTACAACGAAACGCAACTATGAGATCAAATACATATTTGTTCCGTGTTTCCGTTTGCAAACTTTAAAACTATTAAACTAATAATCGAATAAACCTTGCACATTGTTCTGGATTTTATAAAATTCTCACTGATTTTCATCGTAACAACGTAAATAAAACGATAATTTCAAATTTCACGATGGAAAGTGACTGGAATTCGTATTCGTCGCACCGTTGCAACGAGAATACTAAAGAACTCGCAACACCGTCCAAGAAGAGGAAACGATACACGAAACCGAAATATATAGATCGACGTTTAATTTTATACGAGCCATAAAGCTCGTCAAGCGCTTCGCATTTTCCGTCGTTCTTGCATCGCTTAATACCGCACCAAATTTTTGCACTTGATGGAAAGAAGCAAGAAAAAAGAAGCAAAGGAGAAAGGGGAGGAAAAGGACACGCAAGGTTCGAAGCTATCGGAAAAAGAAGCTCGTTCGTTATTTCTTTCAACGATTTCCCTTTTTCTCTGTTTCAAGTATCCCATGGACAAACTGTCGATGCGAACGAATGGAAAGATCGTAATTATCGCAGCAAGTCCTGTCTTATCTGTTGTCCCGTGTTCTCCCCTCGGTTCTTCAGGAAACTCCGACGGCCATTATTCCAACGGAATGCAAATCCGATACAAACTGCCGCACAATTTCCACCCTGGTATCCACCCCTTAATTCTAACCGAGGTGCTTCGTTCGAAGGCATGGGGTGGCTGCAGCGGAACGAGACTGCGTTTGCGGTGAGACAAGGAGTTGGTCGAATAAGTAGCTCGCTGTCAAGATCTTAGAAACGAAGATTAAGATCATCGCTCGAGGGCAAGAAACCAGAGATAAGGTCGGAGGAAGTCGCGAGTGAGTTCGGGTTGGCCGCTCGCGGTGAATTTCGCGAATTCGTTTCATCGACCGAGATGTACGTTTCGAACGGATCGTAGGTCCGTTAGTCCGTGATTCCATCTTGGATAGTGGTACGACGATTTAATAGATTTTTAAGCACATCGCGAGACAAGCATATCTAAATCGTAAAATAATTAAGTAAACAACGAGGAAACGGCCAATACGATGAAACAGGTTGAAACGATTTCCATTTAACGCGAACCGCAAAGTCTGAATTCGCAAACCGAGATTACACTCCCGCATGGTCGATGGTTAATAGGAGATTATGCCAGGTGGTTTGGTTAATGGAAAGCGCTCTCGTTCTACGTTACCGTGCGATTACGACTCAACATTTTCCAATAAATGAGACGAATATTTTAACCGCACTGTCAAACATTTTTTAACAGAAAGCGCTGTTAAGATTTACAATTGATATACCTACGAACGGACGCAGTATCTTACACACACAGATATGTCGGAGATGAAAGGACATCGGGGCCTTTCTTTTCGAGTGATTAGGAAAACCCTCGATATCCTGTACTTTTACTGTACTGGCCCGGACTTTTACTGTAGCTACCCTTAAGCAATAACAATAAAAAATAGTTGTAAGACGCTAATCCGATGATGTGTACTCAGGATTTATGACGATGGACTTGGGCTCCAGGTAACATAATGAGTCGCCGAACGTAGCCGCGGTCACGGGACGGACATGTAACAACAGAGGTATGAAATAATTATGCAGCTCTCCTTAAAAACAAAGATTGACTCGAGAGCTTGGGAGAAGACTATATAAGGGCAGTTCCATTTGTACTGGGGGTTAGTTAGTTAGTTAGTTAGTGAGGTATCGAGAAAATTATGGAGTTACTTATTGAGAGAGTCATTACGACTAGTACGTGGAGTCACACCAGGATCGTGTATCATATCGGATTCGTCTTCCCGTGACCGTGGATTCGTATCGAACCTAAATTCATTGTCATCGACCTCTCGTATGTCCGATTGCCGTCATTACCTGTAACCTCTTGTAATCATCGCTTCGATACCAATAACGATCAGCTAGAATACATAACCACGATGGTCAATTCGAGTGAAGGTTCATCAGACGTCCATACTTCAAATCCTTCTCCGACAGATACATACGACCCAGAAACGATGATATTAGCGTAAGGTGCAAATTAATACAGATAAATAGTAAAAATGTCAAGCTACAAAAGATAAGTACTTGGAACAATTCAAACAAAACGTTATATTTATTATCGATCGTTGGAATGGACTAAAATATTTTATAAAAAAAGATATACCTACGTATAAAAGCTACTCGATCGTTATACGATTATTCCATTATCGTATGATCAAATATGAAGCAATCTTCAAGGAACAGTATCGAATGAAAATCCACTTAAAATCGATATTTATACGCTAGATATTAGATCACTTGGATTTAAAAAAAAAAAAAAAAAATAATAATTAAAAAGCTCTGAGCGCTTGAAACGTATGCATATCGTATCGTTTCGTCGGGTGAATCCTTGCGTAGCCCGGAATCTATCCCTCGGTCGAGGCGAGGCGAGGTCACTCGCCACGTCAACACAATTAGTTGGATCGCAATAATCCTAAGGAACTGTCATAAAACGAAGCTTTTTGATTTACCGTTAAGGCCGTTAAGCGGCATAAAATATCCTCGGGTCAAGAGGTTCTTTATGGTTATTGCTCCATCAGGTAAAAATTGGGGAAACGTGGGTTTTCTCGTGTTTCCCGGGATTCCACCCGTGAACGACCAGTGGTGGGGCAATCTCCACCGAGTAAGAGTTTTCCTTTGCAACAGTATCGTCACCGGACTTCACTGAATCTACGACTACAGATCAGTCAACATCTCTTTACCGGTTTTCCACCCTTCGATCACTCATTAATCATTCAATCGCTCATATCTACACACCAGCGTAACTATCTTCTATATAATGTTGTTGGAAATGTATAATATCTTTGAACTGTTACTCAAGTATTACTCATTAAAACCACCTCTATTATCCTAATCGAAATAGAGGATCGATCTGTTCGTGGCGTCGATTATCTAATCGTAATTTACGGAAATTTACGGCTCTCGTTGACGCGCTTCCTCGCGATCGCGTCTCCCCGCGACTGGTCGAATAAACACGTATATTCAATGAAGAAGATAACACTGCGTTTCCAATTTGTTTTGCAGTCTGTATGACGGAATCTAGTTATCGCAACGTCAAACACAGAATGTTAAACTCCAGTAGTATATTTTAAACAGAATTTCTATAGTCAACGACGTAACGTATCGGACACACACACGCACATACGCACACACGCACACCATTGATCACATTACTTTCCGTTTATAAATCTCCGATCAATGGGTATTCCGTAAACTCTCGATAGACAATGGCAATGGCACGTGCGCGTGCCAGAACGATCGATAAAATTCTATGAAGAGAAACTCCTTCATAGATCGAGGGCTCCCTCGTTTTTCCCTCAAAGGTTCGCTTTCTTCGTTGTTATACGCGGCGAAAGGCTTTCAGAAACCGATGGAAAATCCATTCGAGTAGTCAATGGCGAGCGGAAGATGAAGGGTGGGCATCGAGGGACACGACTCTCCCGTATTCCACGTAGATGCGCCCGATGCGATGGGTGCGAGTAATCGATACGAACCCTCTATGCTTCTGGACCGCTCCGAATCAATCCCCTTGAGAGTTACACCGCGTTCGTTTCGTTTCCAGCCCTTGTACCCCGGCTTTCTCCCTTCCAACTTGCACACGTACGCGCATAACGGGGATACGACTATTAACTACCGCTTTTTTCCATGCGTGAAAGGGCGGCCACTGCGCCGTCCCATTGTTGCGACGCATTTTACACCGACCCCGTTGTAATGGCGTAACGATAATGCGATCGTGGCTGGAAAATTTGCCATATTACGTACGCGTCACGTGCTCTTAAGCGCTTTAATTGATTCCACCCACTGCTTTGAAAGTAATCCTCTCTCTTTTTGGCAAGTCTTCGATCGATTTCATCGCCGATACCGGTATATTCGAAGTGAATATTCGAAAAAGAAAGGACGGACCGACCGTCGAAATTTCCCGGTTATGAAACACGTGGCTTCAATTCAACGAAACAACTTGTCTTTTCTATAGCATTCAGCTGATACATACTTTCGTATTATTTTCGTATTATAGAATAACATGGATGATATAACATCGGGGCAAAAGTGAAAACGTTACCGAAGCGTCCCCTTTTTATTAATAGGAAAACACCCGGTTATTATTATCTACTCTCCTCGCAACTTTTAAAATTAACGCGTTATATACGCCGTAACATAAATTCCAGGCTTTGCAAGTAAACGATGCAAATATTTTTTTACAAAGCGACTTTATGTCGCTAGTAGCAAAAAACTGGTAAGCGACATCCTCTTTGCAACAATGGTGAGAGCAATGTTAGCGACAGGGGTCGTAACAAAGAAGGGTTTAATATTGCCGAAACGACAAATTGCAGCCTCGTTATTTGGGATGGCATCGCGCCACTCTTGGATCTGTGCTCGAACTTTGTCCGAGAATACGACAAAACCTTCTCTCAAACGTGCCTCCGACCGTTGCTGTTCTACGTTAGCTTTATTAAGTAAGCACAAGTTTGTACGTTCTGCTTGTCTTCGCGTCAAGCGGATTATTCATTCGGCCTGCCGACTTAAGATACCGTCTCGAACGGAGAAACGAACGCGAACTGTACTTCGTGACTTTCATTTTTACCCATATCTTTCCTCGTTATGAATTCCTCGTAATATCTGTTTGACGAATAATAAATAAAACTATCTATAATCTTTCCTTTATGAAAGAGAATCGTTGATTTCAAGATGTTTCGTTCGAAAACGTTGAAAAGCATGAAAAAGATAAAGTTCAGTCGTATGACAAAATCCTTGATGCGCAGAAGGCTACAAGTTGCTATAGATATACGTATTATGAATACTCCAATCGGCAATAAGATCGCATCATCGGCCATTCAGCTTCCAGCTATTGCACGTACACAAAATACGTAGAGAGCTGGAACACGGTTCATTCGTGAGTTCACGAACGTCTTTTCATCCATCCTAGCCCATCGCATCGTTTCGACGGAACGTACGCACAACGAATAGAGAGCATGAATAGGTATGACGCGGGTTACAGCGCAGACTGCGACGTACGTTGTGTCACAGAACACGCGTGCAAGACTATCGATTCGCTGACAAAAGAGAGATACGATCGTGGTAAGAGCAACGACTCAACGGTCGACACGAAAGAAAAGGTGGAAAAGGAAGAGACGACAGCACGAGAGAGAAGAAAAGAAGATACATATGTATGTACTTCGTGAGTGATTGTGAGCGCGTGCGCGCATACGAAAATGCGCGTACTGTTCGAAACAATGTCACAGGTTGCATACAATGTGGGCAACGGTGAAGTCGCACGGGGGATTATTCGGCAACGCGCCGAGTGCATATGATCCCTGAAGGGAGCGCAGCCCAGATAATTAGAGCCAGAAGGGCGAGGGGAGGGTTCAAGCGCTTCATACGCAGAGACACGCGTTTCCTAGCAAATTGTGTACGTTGACCTCGCGCACCGGCTGTCATCATACTGTCGGAGACACATCGAGCTTAATTATAGCTCTGCGGCATTGCGTAATCTTACTTCGCGATAGAGGCCAAACAAGAAAGTAAATAACAAAAGACAAAAGGATTTGTTCGTCTCGCTCGCAATCAGACAGACCGGGTGATGGATCACGCGCCTTATGCGTCTTTGAGCTTGGACTAAGAACGAAGGTAGCAACTGTAATTTCTTAATACTGTAATGCTAGATGTTACTTGTGAAATTATTACTGATACTTTTTTAAAGGGATTATTGATTTCTTAACAACGTATTAGTTTTTCGGTGATTTATCGTTATTGTTAATTCCATAAGACGTTCCTTTAAAGCTTCTTAATGAGATAATCGATTTAAGTCGACTTCTTTCGTAAGCGTCGCTTATGATACTTATTATTTATTTATCGTTGTTCGATATCGTTCAATATCGTTTTGAGAAGTTCGATGATCGAAGCAATAAATATTAGCGAACCAAAACCATGGAAATAATAATTACCACCTATCACGCATAAGCTGTACAATCCATATAATTAACGCTAACGCTACATTCTGCTGGCAAGCATTTAGTTCATTGCAAACGAGCAGATTAGAAGCTTGTTACGTCCGAATCGAGGATCAAAACTGTCCAACTAAACAAACGGAATAATTAAGCGAAATGTATTTCAAGCGTGTAGTTATTTCAACTATTACGCACAATGTACTACGTTCGTGTAATTCGTAATTGCTGCCGTTAGCGTCAGCTAACCTTGATATAGTTTACCGTGTTCCGATAAATATTTCAACGAAAATCAGAGTCAAAAGCACGAAAAAGGTCACAGTATAGAGAGCTCGTGGGAAGATACCTGGCCAGCCGTACAATTTTAATAAGCACCGCGTATAACGAACCTAATATAATTATGGAGCGTTCATTACGGCATAATGAAACCATTAGAGTTCGTTTATCAGGTTCGTCATCTTTGCGACTGCAGCTCCTACTTCTAAAGATTTCTCTCCAAGGGAAGACCCTACCCTCTCTTTTCATTCTTGCCGTTTATAGCATTCAAATGAGAAATTTATAATATTTATAAAAAGAAAAAGAAAACATAAGCTTAAACAGGTATTTCGTCGATTATATGTTACTTAATTCGTTATATCATTAACACTTTTGACAAATCACAAAAAATTTCCAACAACGTATCGTTCCGAAATGTTTTTGCCTATCAGTTAAGTCAATATAATCTTACGTGTTATTTCAACAGGATATTATCTCTCTATCTAATAATCGCGCCTTTATGATTTAAATTTCCCGCGTTGTGAATTCTGGTACTATGTAGTATCCAATAGATGGCAAATTCCTTTTGTATTTCTCGCGAGTAAAAAGTGAATCGTGCAAGCTCAAGAGGCAGTGAGACGCACCGGTAAATCGTGCCTTAAACTAATGAGTAAGGAAAATATAGAGCTTTGGTAACGCTTAGCTATGCTAATTAATTAAGCGACTAAATTTTTGAAGGGGCAAAGGTCGTCCCATGGCAGCGCGAACTACTTTTTCGCGCAGCCTGGTGAAGCGATCTACCTCGCACATGAAGTTTAATCATAAAGGAAACATAAATGAAAGGAAAAACACAAAGAAGGATTCGATTCGACTCGCGCTGTTAGAGACGAAAGCAAATTTTTACTATCAGTGGCGTTTGAACTGATGCCACGTACAAAAAAGATATATGAAAATTCGTAACAAAACGTTATCTTTCTAAATTTTACACGATCGTGTTACTCGTATATGTATTTTATAAAACAAAGGAAACTACTGCTCAACTCGGTCCTATCGATCGAGAATGAAACAAGCTTTTGAAATACGTGACTGAAACAACATTTCAAGTTATCGAGGTTCAAAGGCGTAAGAGAGATTGGCATTTAACGATCGACGACACTTATAGGACGTATAAAAGAGAGCAGCTCGAGTTCTTATAGGACTTTTCTGTCGGTTCTATCGAAATGTTAATTTCAAGTTATCGTTCTTCCTTCTTTCGAAAAAAAAGCCCAGACAGCTGCCTGCGAAATTAAATACCGCTATCAGTGGTTTCACA
This sequence comes from Bombus pyrosoma, assembly GCF_014825855.1. Lineage (NCBI taxonomy): Eukaryota > Metazoa > Arthropoda > Insecta > Hymenoptera > Apidae > Bombus > Bombus pyrosoma. The sequence continues at coordinate 503,124 of NC_057772.1, read as the reverse complement.
AACCTACGATGCCAGAACGCAAATCCGTTGAAACGAGGTTACCGTAGAATAGCGAAAATGCAACTGCAGCATCCACCGGTGCAATCTATCTAGTCGTAGTTTGCCACTCCGCCAGAATCTGCGTAGCCCCCACGTACAGACTCTTTCATATACATTATGCATGTATATTCATACGGGAGTTGACAGAGGGTGCAAAGAGCGAGCTTAGAGGGGTATTTCGGGATCACTGATTGGTCGGGATCGGACTCTTCCTGTTACATATGCGCGATAAAATGAAGAGATCTCGAGAACAGGAAGCTGACTGGACGTTTTACGAAAGCGCGAGAAAACGAAGCTCTCTTTAGACCGAGTAATGTACGAGCGACGACGGTGCGTAGATGAGACAAATAATTTATCGGATAAAAATGGCACAGAATAGCGTTCCATAACTACAAACCAACTATCTACCTGCCATTAACGCGTCAAAGCTTGAAAGGTTTAGCATCGAATATACACGTGTACAGATGTACATACGTGTATCCAGCAAAAAATGTGAAATAATTATTACAGGAATTTAGCTTAGTACGTGTAGAAAAATTACAGATATCTATCACGAAATGGTTCGCGCTATGTCGATGCGAATATATTGACATACACAAAAAAGGATTATTATTAGTATTATATAACCGTAATTAAAAGGAGTACCGCTGCTGTTAAACGCCGTGATGTTTCTACGTCCTGTACGGACACACTCCTATGTATGTGTATGTACATACGTGTGCACATACTTCACACAAAATTAATCCGGTGTACATCGTTTCGTAATATCGATAATTCTAGATCAATGCATTTTTCATAATGTACAAAAAATAACGTATTATTATAAAATCAATCATACACACGCAACGTTGTGTTACACTTGCGCAAGCAGCAGAGTTAGGTTTTCAAGAAATTCTCAACGGAACGACAACGTCACTGAACGTCGCGGAACCGAATGCGTTAAAACGTTATCGAATGCGCGAAAAGTACTCCCGTTAGCGAGACTGCTCGACTGAAATCTCTTAAGAGCCGAAGCGAACCGCGCGATTATCTTGTTTTCGCTGCGAAGACGCCCAAGACTTCGCTGGTAATCTTACGATTGCTGACCATCGGCAATCGCCCACGAAACGGAGCAATTAGGCTTGCCAATCCGGGGAGGAAGAAAGACCGTTCGTGCAGGCATGCGAACGAAAGAATCGTACACGCGTGCCCGCGACGATTGGATAAGTGCATTCCTGTACGGCGTACGGTGTGTCCCTGTGAATAACGACCGAGGCACTTTCACATTATCGTATGAACGGTGCGCGCCTCCGTGTCCTTTAGGCTTAGGCGCATTTACACAATTACAACAGAAAATTCCATTACTTCGAAACACCCAGCGCCAACTTTACTGCGAATGCTTTTTAAATGTCGCGCAGATTGATAGATCCGGAAAACGACTCGATCTTGTAAGATAAGCTCTTTTTATTATAGCACACGCGTTGACCTTACTTTTGATCTTTTGTTTTGACTGTGACTTTATTTATTTTTAGACGGATACGTAATCGTTCAAACTTATCGAATTATAAAATCGAAACTTACGTTCCACTTGTAACCGGAATTTTGACGCAGAATCAGATGCAACGAACGTATTAGGGTAAAATTTAGTCAGAAACAGCATGAAAAATTGAATCGTGCCGAATGGTACAAGGGACACTCACTCTCGTATATCGATGTTCCTATCGAGCTGCTAATCATAGTAGTTCTAATCGTACGAAGAAGCGGAGAGCGAACGACGGTAGCAGCGAAATGACAACTCGTATAGCATCGACCGGTTAGCTTTTCATCCGTATCGGGACAGTGAAACAGGGAGATGGTCCCCATGGTACACGACTGCCGCGTTCCGTGCCAGTCCCCATAGAGCTCCTGGCGTACACCAGAGTCTCGCACGTTTCTACGTGTCGAACGATAAACGAGTGGCTGCTGTCGATGCGTGGTTCACAATTAGCTGCGTTACAACCAACTGCAGTTTGTCTGTCGGATATTTGTGCGTGTTTTATCGAGCATACTCTTTGGACAGAGCCGCGACAATAACGACACCGATGAACGTTAAATGGTCTTGCAATGTCCCGCTGAAACGGTAGTTTTTACCGACCGAGCAACGCGTAGCTGACGCGACAGAATATTTTTCGCTCGTAAATTTAGAGACAGAATTTAGCGACTACGACAAATATCGTACCGTTACTAGTAATTTATAAATAGCATTTTTTCTTCCATCGAATTTCCATCGAATTCCCTTTAGCCAAAAAAGAAAACGAGAGGACGCAAAAAGCTGAAGCTACCAAGAGCCACGAGTTGACCTGTATACTCCTTTGTGACGCAGAGTCCTGACACGCAAGACGTCGCGATAAGTTTGGTGCTCGAACAACCGACCGTCAAAGCTCTCTCCTTTGTCATTGGAATCGTCACCCGCGGAAACCTAACCGTGTTCCCTCGGCATTCACCTTCTCTTCTCTTCGATTATCAACATTCGCCGCTACGAAGAGATGGTGAAAGGCACCGAAAGACAAAACAGTCCGCGATCGCTCGTGTAATTAAACGAGCTTGCGAACGATGGCTCGGGCAGAATCATTTTAGCACCTCCTGTATCGTGAATAGAAATCGATACCCGAGGTTCAGCGAATCGACCTTCTACATACGCTTCGAACGTTGAAATTGTTTCCGGTGAGCGAAACTTCTGCGTAACAGTGGCGGCCATCCCGTCTATGGAAAATTAAATTCGTTCACACGGAAACTAAACATTACGCGCTTTTATCTAAATAAATATTATATGGCGCGATGCACGAAACACTACTACGGATCTAAATCTGGAATGATATCGCGAAACGAGGAAGCAAACAACTCGAATTTAGTTTTTATCCAAGTGAAATCTATTTTCTTTACCGGACACGAATCGCTTTCTTTCGTCGATCGCCACAAGCAAAATTTATTTTTCTCCGAGGACACGTTTTATAAACTTTCTCCGTTATTTACCATTGGAGAAGGCAGGCCTGCGTTTCACGACGTTCGATGACTGAAATCGAACACGATTGCGTCAAATTCAAAGTGTTAGCCGTCTTAATCGGATACAAGGTTAAGCCGAACGACGGGACGGGTCGATAGATAGGTGCAACTGCAGACAGAAAGTGCCGGAAACACGCTCGCCATGCATGGCACGTATTACAGATAAGGGACATGCATCAACGACCGCGTTCGTGCGTTACTTTACAAACCGTTAAAAGCGCCGTTCTACAATGTTCATGTTTCTGGAAAAGAAAAAAGAAAGGGAGCGAACTCGCGGATTCCTTTTGCCGTGCACGAATCGTCCTACAGGTTTTTAACTAAGTCGTAGCTTTGAAGTCAGTGACTCGATAAAACGACGTAGCAGTTACGCTGTGTTCGAACAATGTACTTGGAAATTGATCGAAAAACTTGCGGTGTTTCGTAAAAAAAGGAAAGACCGAATGGCGGTAAATGGCAGGTAGAGTGTTTGGAGTGAAATAACCGTGCAATGTTATTTCTCTTGCGATCTTTCGCTTTCACTCGGTATACCTGCGCATACTTGAACCATCGTCGTTCCCTAATCTCGTATTTACTTTTTCATAGATAGATTCGAGATAAGAGCGTTCGTCTCTCGCAGCTCGTTTATCGCTACAAAAAGATCGTACAGGTACCTTACAACGCTGCCCGGTCCCAGGCGAGACAGTTAGGCACGTCGTTAGGCAGCGTTAGACAGTGTCGGAGAAAATACATCGTGGGTGTACAATGGGAATTTTAGCCTCATCTTTATTCCACGAAAATTGGCTCGACGATAGAAAACTTCCGTACCGCTAATCCAAAAATCGAGGAAAACGAAGAAATCGAGAAGAAGAAAAGGATATACGTGCTTGGACAAATATGGCCGGGTTCGTAGATTCGCGTACACCAACATACAGAGAGGCACATGGACACACGTTCATGGTATGCAACATTTTCCACGGCTGGATGGAAACAACGACGGTATCTCTTTGACGTATGCTCCCCTTCTTGCAAACTCGTCAAATGAAATTCCATTCTGGCGAGCATCATCCTAGCTAGAGACACATTCGCGAAAAAGACACGGGAGCCGAGTCTACGAGGTCATCGCAAAAGGCACCCCTTTCCTTTCTCGTTTTGCGAGAAATTTGTTCATTCGCTCCGCAAAGCGGACATTTTTACCTGAAAAGTTGCCAAACGTCGTTTACATTCTGTTATTGCCATCTTTTTCTCTCGTTTCCTTCGTCCGAGTTGTTTAGTCAAATTTCTTCGTGGAGCTTACGTCGAGGGGAAGCATTTCTGGAATCGCTTTCTCACTTTATTTTGATCGATACTTGTTTTAAAGGCTGCAGCATGGTGCGTGTAGCTCCTCACGTTTGTTGCAGCTCGATTACATTTGTCTGGAAGAGAGTAGCTGTTCGTGGCAGTACTTTGAATTTTCCAATTAAATCGCACTAAGAAAGTAACCACGTTCTACGGAGGCTCGATGGTCGCAAGTTTTCGGAGATTATCGAAATTATTTATAATTATCAATTATTTAAGATTCGATCTTCAGTTTTCTATTCGATTCGAATTTTCTATCAAGAAATAATCATGAAATTGAACAACTACATCAATGCTACTAAACGATCCCATCCCTACGTAAAAATATTAAGTCGTCGTACAAGTAGGTAATGTATTTTTCGTTGATGCGTATATCGAATAAAAATAAACGACTATACGTACACGTGTTATTAGCGATTGTTTGAGATTAACTGTTTGTCAGAAAACTTCCTTAACCATGAGATGACGTTTTTCAATAAAATTGAAACTTAAAAGTAGAAACGAAAGAAGATAAAAATGCGCAAAAGATAATATCGTTGCAAGAATGGCACGAACAAACTGAGAATCGTCCGACTTGCGATCCCAAGGAAATCGCTCAAATCGTCCGTTTCGCATTATTTCCCTACTATCCTAGAATCCATCGTCTAGGATCGATCGCTCGAGATTTCAAGTTGCTATTTAAATTCCGATAGACCAACGACGCAGTGAGACGCCGTCGAAAGTGGCTCTCCTCGAGCAAAGAGAGAAGAGAGACCCGAGTGCTTCTCGCATCCGTTCGCAGAAGCATTTAATTGCGAATTGCGAATTGCCGTCTAGGCCCTTAATGGACCGTCCACACCGTGAACAATGGTTACAGAGAGAAAGAGAGGAGGGAACGTGGACAGGGACGCTCCTATCAACAGGAAAGAGAAGAAGACTTTGAACCGGTGTGTATTATAAGGACGAGGCGAAAGGGGATCGAGAGTGGCCTACGTCCTATCGTGAATCGACCAGTTACCCGCACCGAGTAAGAAACAATTGAACGCGAGTGCGACGCGACGAGTAACGAGCGAGAAATTGGACGGTACAATACGCCTCATTAATTGTCGTCAAGTTTCGATCCAGACTCGACTCGGATTATTTTGCACGAAAAACGCGATACAATCTCGAGCGAGATGTTCCCACGGAGAAATTTCATTTCGCGCCAGGGGAAACTATTTCCAATATCGTTCGACGATATCGGAGCAAAGTTAAGCAATTTTGCGTTCATCGTTCCACAGGATACACCCTAACGAATTACTCTACTACGCCATATCCTATATCATTCTTATACGATTCTCCCTATTCTCTAGATTAATCGAAATAATGCTATATCGTACAGGATATCAAAAGTCCAAAATTTGAAAGGATCCTATTACTCGCGGAGAAGAATAGAATATGCTTGATTTGATTATCGCGCATTACCGTGCATTACCATCCCCTATGCTCGTCAACGCGTTCTAAAATTACATATCTTTTTTACATACATATTGCATAAACGTACATCGGCGTAAAAGCGGCAGCTAAAAACAAAAAAGAGACCACTTGTAGTAATACGAGCCTTTTCATTCGATTTGATTTTTGTTCGTCACGATCCAAAATAATCCAAATACTAAATCGAAAAGACACTTTTGCTGACGTTCGAAACTGAAAACGGTTTGGTATACAGATTTCTCCTATTCGAAGCTCTCTGAAAGCATTTAGGAATCGCGAGTGAACCCTGCGTTAACACGCATTGACAGTGAAATGTATTATCGACAATCAACTATATGACCAGTCGAATAGAACATTCGGCTCCAAATTTATTTGCATCCAATGCTTGCCGATTTGACGATCGATTAAATGCCATCGAGAGCACCAGCGATACGTACCCAGTCAACCAACGACAATTCGATTAAAGTTTAACGCTGTCGCGAATCATCTGTTACATACCGCAATTATCGCATAAATTTACGAATACTTTTTCCCATTCATCCGCGCAAGAGGATTTGCAACGCGATACCTGAAATTTCGCACTGCCTGCCAATTATGGCATGGCAGATATGAGATTCACTCGTACGTAAACAGCAAGAAGGAGCTTCGTACTGGAGATACATCGATTTGACAGATCGGCCAGAAATAATCGAGTTCCTCGATTTCGTACGTCCGATCATTTTTCTCAACCGAAACAAATAGCATAAGAATATTCTACATCAACGTAGATGTAAGCTTTCTAATCGCAATTATTTTTCGCACGTAAAAACTGTACAGACGATTACTAGTAGAACAATTTCAATTTCAATCTCAATAAAAACAACTTCCCTTCGTCAAAATAATTATTTTACTTTGAAAAAAATAGTATATAAATGCATTGTTTAAAGGTTAAACGCGGAATTCTCAGGTCATTAAGAAGAAACATGAAATATGTATGAGAAAACTTTCGAGATCGGTTACTTCGTTCTTTATTTAAATTATAAACCTTATAGCGTGTAATCTCGATCTGAATATTTATCATTAAAGTCGAATTCTAATTGCGATCTCCGCCGCTTTAATTACGAATACCGAATTCTTTCGGGCTTCACCTAAAATCTCGTTATTTATTGCAAAAATACACCTGTACATGTAAATTACGAGAAATTACGAGTAAAATGTCGAACGCAGCTTGGAGTACAGAGGTCGAAATATTATATTATCCAGATACTACTATTATAGCACGATAGCGGGAAAGAAAATATCCGAGCTTCGAACGGATTTCTCCTTAATTCGGATTTCGTAACCAAGACGATTTATTACCCCGAATGAAACTTTTAAAACGCGTTTCACATATATGAGGCGTCGTAAGCGCGCGTATATCCATCTTGTCTCATCATCGCGGTAAACTGTAAAATGAAGCGACGACGGTGCGTAATCGAGGAACGAAGCTTAATAAACGCTAACATGGACTGCGACGACGCGACGCGACGGCATAATTATGCTATAACTCGCAGTGACGAGGGAGCCCCCGGATTGGATAGACTTGCCAAGATATTCCAAGTTTCATTAGCCCCTAATCAAGCTTTCTCCCGCCATACTGCCTATACTTCTCCGCGCAGTCCAATAACTTTGAATTGGAATCATGAATTTTACATTTTTGCGATACCTAACGAAGATAAGAATCCCTGTCCCTTCTATTCTCTCACATTCGTTCGTTCATCGATGAATTTATCGGTCGTAGTTACAAGTATCCCTTGACCAATCTCTTTAAATTTCACCGTGAACTTGACAACTTGCTTTACTAGTAAATTACTAGTATCAATGACCACCGTATAATAGCATTAATAAGTAGCAATTCGTTCTCGAAATCACGTTCATCGAACAAACAAAGGAGATCTTTATAAGAAGAAGTAGTATCTATCGCGTTCGAAATTGTGACGAACTCGAATTGTTATTCTTCGGGATATTTCATCTTTTTAAAATACCTTGGCTTCGATGCTCCTTCAACGTTGCCCCCCGCCATCCCATTCACTCTCGATACGAACGATAAGAAAGGAATTTCCGAAAAGAACGGCCAATTTCTGAAGAACGATCGTCTCGGAGACAAACGATTCCCGAGGCAAAATCAAGAGCTACGAGATTTCGAAATTGAATCCGGTACGCCACGATAAAGTGAAATTAATTCGCAAGTTTCTCGAATAGTCGATACAACGAATAGTCTTCGATATACAGGGCATCGCAATCGTAACTAAAATATAGAATGTAGGATATAGGATATAGGATATAATAGGATATAGAATCCTCGTTTATCGAGTATGGTCGTTGTCGAAATTTAAAAGAAACATCGACCAACAACATTTCTCTTCCTGACTTACGAAACTTTCCCACTGGGAAATCGTAAATTGTTACGATCGACGAACCATGCTAATAACCGCGCCCAGTCCCCAGTATCAACGATGAATTTACATTTTACCGGGTGAAAGAACGATAAATTCTTACGCTAAAACAAATTTGGATTTTTTTTAAGTAATTGCACGATCCGTGTAATTATTTAGAACTGTCATACAGCTTTGCACGATGCTGGAAAAGCGTGTTGCAGTCATTTCCACGGACATAAAAATTACGAGAGTTTTATATCATTTGAGTCGCGCAAAATGCGAAATGCATTTCAACGCTCTGCGTGCCACTGGTTTAACGCTTGTTTGACTTTCCACGATGAAACTTTCAAGCAGAGATCTTCTCCGCGTTCCAATTTTTTAATTAAAACATTATTTCGCATAACCGACGCTAATAACTCTTAATTAAACTATCCAAGTGAAAGTAACCATTTCCGCCGTTATCATACTATAAGCTATCACAGTTGGTACAGTACGATTAAAATCTTTGTTCGAACAAAATACGCCACGTTAATCGAAATAGGGTTCATAATATAGTAGTAAAAGTAACAATGGTACGTGTTTGTTCACAGGAGCAAGAGTGCTGCGCTGACACTTCATATTCCTGTGGACACACCCGCATGATAACAATACGCGTTCAAGTACAATGCCGTGAATCGCAAAGCTCCGTATATACTTTGTTCATACAAGAGCGTATAGGTAATGTAACCGGAAATCTGTATACGCTGTAACAAGGGGAAACGTATCGGTACGAAGGAGTAACAACTCAAATAACTAAACGCGATACAATAGAGTGTCACTCTCTATGTAACTTACTAAGTGACCACGTCTCGCTTTAGACGTAATAGAGGCAAGCGTAACTTTTCTTTCGACGGAATCTTCCAAATTACTTAACGAATACTTTCACAAAATATCTCAACTTTTTTATCTACAGGGTTCGAGCGGGCCAAGTTTCAAGCTTTTCTTCCTGAAATTTCCTTTCGTAATTTAAAATCGAAAACACGAAACTACGTTTCGATGCATCGATTTAGTACGAAATAAAAATTTTATTCGCACGTTAATTAACCGTCCTAGGGAAATGTGTGCACGAACACGCGGGAAATAGAGACGATTACGAGTGGTCACGAAGAGAACAGAAAGAACAGAAACAGAAGAAAGAACATAATTAAGCGATCACGTTCAACGACATTGTCCGTTTTGCGGAAGAGGCAATTGTTCGTCGGCGAAAAATGTCGCTACACTCTGAAACAATTTGAAGAACAAACGTTGATCTCAAGAGACTCGCGTTAGGCAGAAAAAGTCGCGTCTTAAGAAAGACACGAAACCGGAATTCCGCCGGTTTCACGATTTGACACGTTAATGAGAGTTAAACGAGGCAAAGAAACTCGGAATTGCACTTCATAATGCATAGTCCGATCGCGAGGTAACAGACGATCGTGAGAAGTTGTCCGACGATGATATTCAAAGCAAATTCAACAAGGATGGATAAATTCAAGCAGGTAATACGAACCGAAAGAAAAATCGAGTACTAGTACGTCGTTGATTAATTAATCGCCGTTTATTCCGGCATTGTTCGCGTTTTATCGGATTTATGATTTTATCCGTTCTTACTTAATACTCTGTTAGCGACAGAAAGATAAAAACTCGTTCGATTTGCACACAATGGCCTATTCTTGTCGAATTTCTCGGAAGCTTGTAAAAAGCAAACTACCAACGATGATAGAAGCGTAATGTTTTAATAAGAGGATATGTATCTTTCGACGGATATCTTTGTTCCTACGTAGATGAACCGCAGAATGACTTCGTCGTTAATTGCTTGCACAGCAATTATCGAAGATTCAACACGATAATACCGCGTATTACGAAGGATTAAGTCAATGCACCACCGAACGATCCAGACGGCTCTCGACCCTAAGGTGAATCTAGATTACGATTACTCTATCGTCCACGATCCTTGAAATAACCGTTATCGAATATAACGATATTCAACGGCAAAACGCTCGCTGTCCCCTATGTCTATGATCTATCGATTAAACACGATCGACCGGGTTGCAAACGATGCTATTTTATATTTATTCCTTTATGGGATTCCTTTATGTAATTTCATTTCATTCTTTATGCAAAGCTTATCGCACAGCTTGCCAACGCGAGGGAGAAAACTTATTTTTCGCGATCGTCCCTTTAAATTCTGCGACAGACTAATCGCCATGCAGAAGAATCGCGTCTTAATCCGTTGCTTGGTAACGTTGACCTGTTAACGTGTCGATTAATTGCACGGGCGCAAACTACTATACGGGCGTGCCCAGCTAACCGTAGGGTGTGGTAAAGTCAGGAAAGATAGTTACGCTCGTAAGAGCCGTTATTTTCGCAGTCGCGACAATTTCACGTCGAAACTTCATTTCCAATTATTTTTGCACGTTATAAAACACGCGTGTTCCTACGATTCAGGAGTCATTACACGATACACCGCTACGAAACGAAAATAAAAGAATTATTCGTTTTATACTTTTTATTCTTTACTATACACCAACTAAGAGAAGAGATACCATGCGTCCTTGTACGGAATTTGATTTACCTCACTGTTTTATTCACTTACTACGTTATTAGTGACAATAAGGATGCACCGCGTCGACGTCGCATTCCACTTTTGACAATATCGTATTCGTTTGAAAAAACGCAAACATGACGTCAGCTTGTCGTTCAAATTTGCGTTCCTTCCTCTGCGACTCGTGCGTAACGTGCCTAAGGTGTTCCACGGGCGCGGGATAACTCCGTGAACCGGACATACGCGTAAAGAAAAGAAACGAATTTATTAAACCCGACGTTGCAACCCTGAAACGTTCAGTGAAAAATAATTTACAACGCAGAAGCTGAGAAAACGATAGATAATTCGATAAGATAATACCCCATCGACTCGAACTATCGGCATCTCTTTACGACTAGGCCGCGAAAAGGATAAGAATTACGCAAAGAGTACCATCTTCGGAACACCATGGATCGTAAATATTTGACAGGATAATAGAGAAACACGTGGGCGTGCACGTAGATGCGTTTACAGTCTTTCACAGTTATCGTACATCATCGGGTAATTTATTTCTCACCGGTTACGCGCGCAACGAATAAATCCTCGCGAATATATTTCGTTCCGAAGATATTGGCTACGATGAATCCAAGGGACCTACCAAGATAAATAATAATAAAGTAACTATTCCGCGGTTATTCTCTCAATCTCTTTCTCTTCCTCTTAATCTCCGTGATTATTTGTTACGTTCGCTCGAGTTGTTGAGTTTTCCATTTAACGTCGCATGGACGAGATGTTGTTTAGGTCGATGAAAACTTGCGAAAGGTAAAACGAACAGTAGCGTGATTGGTAAATGAGAAACGGCAGAAATAAACGGAATACGTAATATCGTAATCTGCGGAATTGAAAAGCGACGATAAACGTAGAAAGTTTGTTTGAAATATAACGTGTTACGACTTCTCAACAGTTTAGTTCTCGGTTCAACAGTTTTTTTCTGTCGTATGTCCTGAATCTTGTGCGTAAAGGTTGGAAAGTATCCTATCCTGATTATTACTTATCATTGCATGCTAGCAAACTACAAATATTTCTTCTTTTATTTAAAGCAAAGAATTATCTCGATCGAGTCTGATGCGGTGAATCGTAGAAAATCAAATATTTAAATAGATGGTTGCTTTATACTTGGCATCGAAAATTTACACATAACGGAAACTTTGGCTTACCATCCATTGGCAAATGCGACGATCGGTAAACGTTACAATGTTCGGAATTATCGTACTTGAAAAAGGCATGCGATACAAGAGTAAGAGATCCTGCTCACGTTCCAGCGAGAGAAACGATTTCTACAAAGCCTATTCGTATCGTGAGAATATACTTCAAATTATCGCCAACGCGCCATGAAAGGTGCCTGCCCCGTCAGATTTAACCGGTACGTCGATCAATTGAGTCTTACAAAACCCTGGCTGAAACTGTATCCTTAAACGGTAGAAAACGATGTTCCCGAGATTTACGATCGATACGATACGAGAGAAGAACGAAGCATAGGTTCGTTGGCGAACCTAATGATCCATGCTCGCGTTCACGAAGCTGCGTAACATCGATACACGTATTTGTTGGCCCGCGATGGCAATGTGAGATTAACAGTGCGATAAATTGTCAGTAGGGATAGAAGCAATCGCGATTTATCGTTGACGGAAGCGAAAATGGGCGACACGCGTGCCTTACATTGACCGACTGTGACGTCGATTTATTCCTTTGAATCTGACGAGTAACGATGAAAACAGGCGACTGTACGATATGCGAAACGGATTGAGCGGGGGACAAAATGGGCAAATTAGCAAATTACATTCCAAGCAAAGTATCCTAATTATAAGTGTTAGCGTAATTTAAATATAATAACATAATAACGATAATAATCGGCTCGCTTGCCTCGTTGAAACTTTGAATACTGGTAGATTTCGTCATCCCGTTCGTGAAAAAACTCTATCACACACATACACAGTTGAATGTATTTAATGTCTTCGAGATATTCGTGATTAAAGTTTCGATATTAAAATACAAGGCGACGTCGCGAAACAACTACGATCGTAGCGCGTTAAATAACGATCGAATATTACGTTATAAAATAAATAAAAAATAAATTTAACGTGCCAACCAATGATAATCAGAAAATAAGAATATTTAATGCCACTGTAAAAGAGGGGCAGGGGAAAGCAACTAAGAAAAGTAAACGAGAGTAAACGGAGCGTTTCTCGGAAATAGCGGAGAATCGCGTGCACGAGAAATGAATCTAGTCGATGTTGCATGGATAAAAGGAAATCGCAAGGAGCAGGCATAACGAAGGCAAAAGGAAGCGAGAGAACAGGTAGCGGAAATACGACATTTGAATCGACCCGCGACAGACGACAGTACGATTCTTAACAAATTCTACCTAAGAACCAAAGGGCAATTTCTACCGTGATAATATTGTTACAAGACCAACCGGCAGAGAACCGGTGTACATGCGATTATTACGCCGCACATTATGCCGGAACTGGTATTATTTTTTCATCCCGTCTCAAGGAAAGCCTTGCCGGGAGTGTGGGATCAACATGACCTGATGCGCGTACGTCATATCACGATGTCTAATCTTCGGTCGGTACGGCGATACGATGTATCATTCGCTCAAGTTCAGACAAGCGCTTAATTAATTAATTATATGATTTCGTAAGAGAATAGGCCGCGGCTCTTTTACCATATCTCATTAGCAAGTACGAGAAATGTGATTTAGTACGGAACTAGAATTTCATCAAGAATAGCTATAATTGGGCAGATTCATTTTTCGAAAATTTGAGGAAACAACAGGAGACAACAAATACTTTAACACGATCGAATCCTCCCTTCCCTCCTTTTTTTTCTTTTTTTTTTTCTTTTGACACCGAAGAAGAAAAAGATAGTGCTCGACTTGTATCGTTGAAACATAAATAAGTATTAATGTAACGAAATGGAGAAAGCGGAAGACTTTGGAGACTAAAATCATTTGAAATTCGTCTTTTATATCGTTTCGCGTTTCATTTTTTCCCAACATGCTTTTTTTTTGCAAAACCTAGCGTGTGCCTTTAAATTTCGCGATTCTTAGAGCTACGGACTTGTTATCGGCGGCACACTACCGATCGCTTGATTCGCTACAGTAAATATTGTAATCGGTATTTCAGTCTCGCTACTTTCACCATCGCTTCCATCGATACTTGTAAAACGGTAAAACCATACTCTCGCTGCATCTTGCGCTACGTTATTTTACAAAACAGAACGAAATACATATATACATATATAAAATTAAAAATATCAAATAGCAGAGTGTGATTTTCTCGTTTTTGTTTGATTCGTCGATCGATTCGTTTTCGTATCCCTTTGATCGACGTATTTGATTTTCCATATTTTTACGTTGTTCAAAATACCCACGGCCCACGGTAAATGCGGCGATACCTTGTATCGGACGAAAAAGGAAAAAGCTGAAACTTCGTACTATGTCGATTCGATAATTCACCTGGTACCGTTAACATCGACAGTAAATACAGACGTATTATTACGTATACACAAGCCGAGATAGGAGTAGCGTGTGCGTATTAAATTCGTTGCCGTTTGCTCGCCAATTAACGATTGCCATTCTACCAGGATACACGAGTCTCTGCCGTAATTTCAATTACGCAGGGCGTCGCTTGTTTGATGGCTTTTTGCAGCACAGAGAAGCTATCCAGAGAAAGATTAAACAATTGTGCCTGAACCCTAGCCTACAGTGAGACTATTTTAATTGATCGAACGAAAATACTTCGTGGAATGTAGATGCACTTTTTGAAATGACGTTATATGATAGACTTTGTTTTTGATCAAACGAATATCATAGCGTACACGTAAGTATATTTGACAGGATAAATTATTATATCATTGAATGATCGGTTTGTAAATTTATATGTTGCGTTATTAATCGAGGATACATTCGAAAAATGGCAGCGAAAGTACAATGACCGATACGAACCTCAAACGCCCATTTTAATCATTTTCATGGCCGATCTAAAAGTCGGGGGACAAATTCGAGTCTGTTTGAAAAATCGAAAAAGCAGACGAACAAATTTGTAACCTACAAATGAGCAAATTAAGCATATATAATATATAGTTAATCTCTAAATGATACGTTAATACTAATAATAATATCCATTTATTTTTCCCTTTCATCGCTTTATGAATTAGCGAAAAATAATTTGGATTAAAGTTGCAAAATTCTGCGACTTGAGAGATCGCTATAAATTTTTACACAGGGTTCGCGTTGCAAGCAAAGTTATATGCCACGTTTATTTAATTAACCCAGGAGAAAAGCTTTAATAAAGACAATCAGCATATCTAATAGCATGCATCTAATAGCGTTAATCTAGATGTATGAAAGGTGCAGGACGATAGCCATGTTGTCAGGATTAAACAAAGGTAATACGGGACGTCGAAGCAAGCCAAATTACACAGATAGTTCCCTTCGGGAGCCGCATTAGGACGAAGGGTAGCGGATTTTCAAACAAACGTGCTATCATATCATACAGCTGGTATAGCTGATACGTATCCCTGATGCTTTCCACAGAAACATTCGATTTAACATACACAATACACGCTTGCAGATTCGTTTTGGCATTCCTGTGCGTCGCTGTTATTTTGAATTGGACGCGTACGAAAATTATTTTGCCATACATACATACATACATACATCTTTTTTCGTCGAATTAGCCAGTGGAATGTGCGAAAAACTTGATCGAAAAGCTGGAAATTTCTTATTACGATGTTGAATTTGCTTAAGATTTAAAAACAAACAAAGAATAACGAATGAGATCTGCGTTAATCCTTGGAATATCTAGTCAAGTTGAATAAAAAAAAAAAAAAAATCACCGTTTCTCTCGCTATGCGTTAAATAAAATGTTAAAGCATCGATGATACTGTACAAAAAACCACTCTTCGTTCTAGCCATTGTCTCTACACCCACCCCCTACTCCTACCCCTGCCCTCTGTATCAACCATAAAGCAACCTTAAAATTTGTCCAAGCGCCATGTATATCGCAGACTGACAATCGATCGAGTTTAAAATTTCTCCTAAACGTTTATTAAAGAGAGGTAAACTCTCGCTATAAACTCCAACACTTGTGCGATAAATCACCTCGTAGTCTGACCATAAATATAATAGTTGTAACGAATAGACTGTGTACTCGAACGACCAAACGAAGGAGGAGAATGTTTTATATCATCATCGTCAACAACGACCGATTCTGCAGTGCCAACAATTAAGGCACAGTGCTACGATAATTTATCGGTAATAAATTTTTCCATAATTCGAGGCAACAGGGCTGCAGCATAATTGGGTCGTAACGTAAGTACAGCCTGTCCCGTAGCACTGCTGCGCGCCTTTCCGTTTGGTAATATTCTTTCAAGCAGCTCCCTCGTTTGCGATAAATCAAATCGCAGGATAAAACATACCGATGAAATTCATAATACGATTGTACGAAACATGTGAACTGTCGGAAAAATAAAGTTTTACGTTATATTCGATCGCTCGATCGCTCGATCGCGATTTAACTGCACGATGAAATTGGTGCTTTCCATCGGCGGGTGAAGAGTCATTGAAAATTGCGACGGCCTAGTTTTTGCTCGTTACAACTTCTTCTGGAATAACGTTGAAAAGCATCGATGAAAAGTCGAAAAAAGCTCGATTTCCTGGTACCCTAGCCTGTCTTAAGATTTACCGCATACAGATCTTGTATTTTTTCGTTAAATTATACATTTTCACGATTATTCTTTTACCGCCTTTCAAAATCAAACATTCCGACAAAATTGATTACATGCTCCGTTCGTAAGACAAACTTGGCCCATCCAATCCTGCAAAGATTTTATTAATTGCCACGCTACAAACGGCCACGTGCAGTGAACCCATTGACTGCGGCACCATCTGCGCCTATCTGCGACTATCTTCGCCTATCTTCGCAAACAAAGGAACGCCGTTTCCGAGTAGTTAAACGTCGTGTCTAACACTAGTTACAAAAGAAAATGTATATCTGATCAAGAAACATTTCGGCTTGTATCTCTTCTATTTCTCTGAAACATATCGAAACAGAATTGCAGCTATCTAAATGGATTTCACGCCATTTTCCACCGATCCTTCGACATAGTGACAGCTATGCGTCATTCGCGGTTTACACGTACGGCCACCATGTATACGTATGTATGTGCTCATATGTCGTGCAACGTTCGAAGCACGTGTATACACGAGTGATTGCACGTGGTTAAATTAACATTTGACGGACAATCTATCGCACAGTAACAGACACGCGAGTAAGGGAGCATCTAGGACACGATCTTTCTACCACAGAGAAAATCTAAAAGCACGTTTACACCCAAATTGATATCGACAGCTATATAAGAGACATAATATACTCGGACTTACAGATTGTCGCTTATTGTGTCTGTTTTACATATATATTTATGTATATTGTATATTGCAATAAGATTCAACAGACGAGAATCGAACGTCTCGAAAGGAAACACGTATCAATGACGATAAATAAATGGCGAATAAAATGAAACGAGCGATTCAACTTTCAACTCCAATTAACAAGTATCGATAATTATTCCACAGCTGTCCGAAGTATAACCGAAATGCCAGGCTCGTTTAAAACACGAATCGAGATCCTCGAGGACTCAAAGAAACGTTCGTGCGCATGGCATGACAAAAATCTTATTGTATTCGCTATAAGAGTAAGTTTTGCCTCGTAGCGCGAAGATCGATATGCAAATGTATCAAGATGTTCATGTACCGGAGCACTCGCGCTTCGGTTTCACTTTAGCATGACTCACGATCACGTTACTTTATTTTATACGGACTCGCGATGAGTCATGTGTAATAGTCTTTGACCAAAATTTACGTTACTTCGACTTCATTTTAATGAGATAAAAAAGATGATCACCGACGTTTATGTATCTTACTTTTCGCTGTAACAGTTGAATAAATAAAGTTGCGAGTGAACAGTTATACGATAAAGGAGAGAATATGTTGTAAAAAGAATGTGAAAAATTTATAACCATCGGGCGATCAGAATTTTATGATTAGTAGATAGTCATATATGTTTAAGAATCTTGCGTACATGCTAAATCGAGTCGTAAAAACTCGAAGAATATGTACTTTGACAGATACATGCACGTATCATGAAACGTACGTTACTACGAGATATTAACAATACACAAACTTTTCAGTTCATTTATTATCCGGTGACTTTTTTCTTAGCGACGATCGACTACGTTTTCGAGTAAAAATTAAATAAGTAGGATAACGATAAGAAAGCACAAGCAGCGTTTCATTCGAAAACGAATGTTGAATAAAAAAATATTTGAGGGACAAGTGTAACTCTATCCCGAACCTATTCTAAACCTAGATAAATCAGACTACTGATCTAAGGAACTGATCTCTAAAACTAACTGCAAGATCGAGTGGTTTTACCTATATGTATCGATGAAATTACTCACAATCAGAACGTTGATCTTGACAAGATATAAATCGATGGAAATCGACGAGGCTATTCCTTACAATTATAATACTAATAATACTATAACGCTAATAATGCGATAATTAATAAACATACCCTTATTTCTAATCACTTTTAATATTTAGGTATCTATTATCTAGGTAAAAATTATCATGCTACATTTACAATTTATATGTACAATTATTCGTACAGTTTAGTTTCTTATTAACGTTGGTTCGACGGGTCGATCCTCTGACGTTCAATTTCGACGCAAAGGCTATTCGTGACATTGCAACGAGACGAGAAGGCACCGTGCACCATTTCCCACCGTGACATCGTCAAATTTGTAATTAACTTAATGAAAACAAGCCAAACATGCGCGAAGCATCGAACGAGACGTTGGCGAAATTTCATACCGTCCGGCTTGCGGGCCATCGCACCTGGCAGCCCTGCGTGCAGCTATTAAACATAGGCACATACACATCGGTCGGATAGTTAACCATAGCGCGCGAATAAGTTTCGAGTAATTTCGGTTCGTGTCGAACACGAAACGTTCAATTAATTTCTTGTCGTCGTTCCTCGCGTATCCGTAGTACGTGCTGTATCTGTAGTACCCGGCTCGTTAATTAACTTCAACGTCCGCCCCCTCCCCACCATTACCTAGTCGTCTATCAGGATGCAAAGTATCTATTAGCCAGACCTATCCTTTGCCTTCGTTGGGTAATAAACTCGGATAATTATCGCCATTACGGTGTACGCGTGCACCTTCGTTCGGAGTTGACGACGCCGCGCCGGTACCTGCTTCAAGAACGGTGTTCGAAAAACGCTTCAACATGCTCGAGATGTCGCGATCGCGACGCAATTAAAATGCACGACGCGTTAAAAATGCACCGAACCTGACCAATTGTCGGATTTTGTCGTTGTCTTGTCCAATCACGGCCGATCATCTTTATCCGCCGTATATAGCACTTTATATATATCTTTATCCGCCTGCCGATACGCTTCGTCTCCCTTAATGATTTTTTGCGTACAGACGGCGCGAGTCCTGGTAATTGAAACGGCGCGAACAATTCCATAGACAACAAATTGCTGATCGCCAGGTTGGGGAAATGGACAGGAAGGGAAAAGAGCAAGAAAGAGAAAGAAGGAACTAGAAGAGGTGAGAAACGGAGAGACACAAAGGGAAGCAGGAGGGGAGCAAGTAAGTTGGACTGGAGACCAAATTGTAGAAGAAAGAAGGATCGTCTGGCTGAAGAAATGCTTTAGATACACAGCTATTCTAAAAAGCAAAACCATTCCGGAAGAAACGTAATCGATCGCAAACGATTTTAACCCGGCTATAACTTGGTTTCATCTGGAGCGCATGTGCGCGTTAAGTGTCCTCTTGATTTTTAAACGAGGCAAATGCTCTCTACGTGACCGATTATTGCATCGCCTTGCATAGCGGGTTACCTTCAAGCGTTCCATGTTTATCCCGGACGCTCATGCTCTCTCATCGCAATTTCTTTTATCCATCTATCCGTTTATCCGTCTATCCGTCTATCCGTTTATCCGTCTATCCGTCTATCCGTCTATCCGTCTATCCGTTTACAATATCTAAGTGGTTTCCTTGAGAACCGACTGACGAGCGTCGCGATAGACGAAAAGAGCGGCGAGTGTCGTTAAACGACTCGGAAAAGCGAACCTCGAGACGATCAGTGCGGAGGTTAACGAGATCTCGATACTTTGCACAGTCTGTTCACGTCGCAAAGAATCCTCTTGCTGAATTACCACACCTTGTCCAATCTTTTCACGTAAGCAAAGTACGCGCACGCGTCTTTCTGCTCTATATTCATTCGCACCAAACGATTCGCGGCTGGACCGCGATCTCTCTCGGCATAAATATATGCCGTGATGCGAATGTGAATGATATCCATGCACGAGTGAAACCAGCCTGGTAAATATCGTTTGACAGGGACCAGCTCTTACTACGACTGCTACTATGTATCTCGACGTGACGGTTCCTCGATTTGCATAAGATGCCGTCGTAAATCATCGACGAATGGTTTGGCCCGATCGTAACGCGCGCGTACTTCCTCGTAAACGACGCGTAATACCGGAAACGCTAGCAAATTATTCGTCGTAGCTGTCCTTCGGACTGGTACAAATTGACCGTACGAAACTGTATCACAAATCGGACGAAAAGTCTGTCTATTTAATTGTACGTGCATCTGCATTCTCGTACTTGAAAAATATCGTTCTCCTCGTTATTTTCACGAATTGGAAATTATTACCGTAAGAATTGCTTCATTCTTAGATAAACCGCATGATTAATAGAGTACTCAATTCTCCGTTTACAGAACACCTAGGCAATCTCTTTTTCGTCCTTTCGAGAAACACGGTAAACAACACGGCAAACAGTTTTTAGCAAATGGAATTTTTCTCTCAATTTCTATCAAAGATTCCACCTGGCCAGAAGACGAAACCAGACAGATTGCAAAACGTTAGAACATCGCCCTTACCGTTAACATCGATATAGCAAAGATTTTCGAAGATTATGCGCGTGTATTTGTATACGTTGTAGCTAGATTTTCTTTCTAGTTGGAAAATCGAATGGTGTTTTACAATGTAGCGAATTTACATCGCAGTTAGAATCTGCATCTGTTCGTGAGACGATTTTGTCAATGTGCACGTGTGAAAAGATCCAGCGGTAAAAGTTGATTCTTGTTGCTATTCGCACAACTTTTTCAAGCAAACTTACAAACTGTACAAGATAAGAAGAGTTATTTAAATCGCGAACAAATCTTGCCACTATCGGCAATGCGTTGGTATTAATGGCGTAATATAAAAAGCAACGACAATAAAACCAGTTTCATAATTGATAGAACGATCCGATTCTTGAAACGTTTACGGTCTAAGAAACTATTTTGAAACGTCTACAAATTCGTAACAAAACTCCTCCCTTCTTCTATTATAAGCAGAAGCAGCTCTTCGAAGTTTACGATAACAAAAGCCTGTTTCCTTTCACATTTCCATTGGTTCCCGGCTCGTACCGTATATCGCGAACCTTTATGGCCGGGCTGGACATCGTACGCGAGTACGTATCGTGAAATTAAGAAAACTGAAGGCCGTGTTCGCATTCGAGCCGAGAACGGATTGAGTAAACACATTAAACAATTTCAACGAGGTAAAGGATAAGTTAACCGCCTCGTTCGTCTCGGTTTGCCTTTGTCAAACTGCGGCGCGGCGCGGCGCACTCATTCGAAAATGAAGCCTTCATAATTCTATGTAACTTCAAAATTATATACTCGTACAACTAATACATTTTTGAAATCTTATATATATCATCCAATTAACAATGTTCCATTATATCTTACCAATATCGATTTACCTTTCGATCGATTTATTAGGTTCCTTCGATATACCGATAGACATACGTAAACTGTTTCAATAACAAGTTTTAATCGAAACAAGAATCGTCCGAACCATATACATCTTTTTCGCAATTGTATAATAGTTAAATCTTAAATACCGGGAAACTATTCGCAAAACGCGTCCGAATGAACGTCAAAGTCGAGTTAGGGCATCAAAATCTTTTATAATCGTAATCAGAGGCTGGTACCAATAGAGTTCATTGTACGCCGTCACCGACGCGACGTGACTTCCGTTTGTACCTTTGTAGGTACGTCAGAAGCCACGTTGCTGAAATAACAGAGGAAGGAAATAACGGAGGAACTTGGAGATAACGTCAGAAATTTCCAAAGTCGAACCATTGTCGTATCGTCTCATCCAAAATCTCATTTTCCTTTCGATTTGCCGCAACGACGCGACGCGACTTTAAGTAACCGAAAAGAAGTTGCTTGGAACGAATGCGAGACTGATCAGTTACTTCTGATAGAGGTGATACAATCGTAAGAATAGATACGCGTATTGGTCGAAAGTTTTGCATCTAGAAATAAGAAAGATCGCGTAGCATCGCGCGAGACAGTGAGCGGAGAAGGGCAGCAGCAAACTTACCACCAGAAACCTTGGCGCTATTATTTCAAACAGAAAACCAATAAAACGTCTGCGATAGGAGATTTATCGAGAATCCAGAAACATCGGAATCGTATCTAACATAAACGCAATTGAAATACGCGCCTACGTGGCGCTCGAAACCAGAAGACAGCAGCGACTATCTTTAGATTTCTATATCAAACTGTCGGAAATTAGGTTTTTCCACGTTTGTTACGATCCACGTCAGCCGTATTGATCTCGATCGTTGATCTACGCGATGAGTCGAGTAACGTAAATCGATCGAAATATAATATCTACAATTTCGTAATGCCTTACACCGAACGCAAACCTCAAAATACTTCCATTAGTAATAGCTTACAACGTTTTACAAATTTTCAAGTGAAATTCATACTGCAATTTTTAGTAAACTGCTTAAAGTTAGTAGTTTCCGTATTAGAGTTTCCGTATAATGGAATAACTTGAAATGCATCTGCTAAATTGTTTACATTTTCGCAAGAAATTTATATATCGTCGAACGATAAGGATATTGAGCGAGCAAATGAACAGACACTGTCAATTTCAAACTATGCTCGGTAGTTTGTAAAATTCTCGTCTAGGCGGTTCCATTCGATCGCGTTTGTTTGGTCAATTAAACCGGTATCAAACGAGTTTGAGAGATCGATCGAGAAAGTCGTTCGAATCGGTCGATTTATCGTACACCTGCGCCTAACATTGATGTTGCAATTTCTATCTGTGTTATCACAATTGTGCCCCTACGATACGTAACGTATAATGCGATCGATAGGCCAAACAAACACAAAATGAACAGGCAACGACGAAATTCTAGATAATTGAACAATACTACGATAAATCTGGGAAATTTAGTTGCATTCGACGCGATGACGCGTTAGCTATAACGCGACTTGACACGAATATCGTTGATATAACGATTCTATCGTCAATCCCTTCCTTTTTAACACCTTTCAAACACATAGTTTTCGAATTGGGATTTTTTTTAAGAACAAACAACATTTCTAACTACGCAAGACTGACATAAGAATTAAGTTAAAAGTTATTTAACGTTTCAAATGAAACTCGATGGTAATAATAATCATCTTTGGCGAAACGCAATACGATTGCACGACAAAGAGAAACAACTATACAGATACAAAATACAAAGTACAAAATACAAAATACAAATTAAAAAGTTACAGGAGTGTGTCAATTTCTAAGCGACGCGCCGCGCCCGCGTATTTGTCTATACGTATAATCCACGTACATACGCACGTAGTACATACTGGTGAAACACTCGTCAGTATCGTAACGTAAAATTAATCGAGCGCTCGTGTGATTTGAAAAGTAAGCCAACCAATTGCAATATGCTCGCGCGTAACAATGCCCACCTATGCTTGCCGATGAATGCAAAAAGCGATAATTCACGCAGCAATTTCGTTATCCTGTTAAATAATGTAATACGGTATCTGTGTCAGCGCGGGCCGATTTTTTCATTACTCGAGCGATATCAACGTAACGCGTAGATATAACCGTGCGTTATAAAGCGACTGTTGCAAATGTCAGTGAAACGTTCATTTACGAAACCGGTACGCGTTCGCGTAAATACAAGTACATATTTTGTCACACGACCGATCAGGATTATCCAGTTTTCGCCTATACTTTTTCAATCGATGCACGTTTATCACACGTTTATATATTTTCCTGATCCGTTATGAAAATCTCTTTAACGTACATGATCGTTGGCTTTCACGTTAGCTCGATCTCATCCGTATACGTGCGATTCACTATTTTTAGATTTTAGATACAAATAAAAATCTCGTAAGCTTTCAAAGTATCTGAATATTAGGCCAGGAAAATTGAAATTAATTTAAAATTTCGATACGATCGATACGAGTGACTCGTGGCAAACTGATTAAAAAAACCTATTCAAAAATACGGAAATCTAATTGTAAATTCCAATAAAATAGCAATAAACGGGATGTATAAAAAGCACGATCATCAAACGTGAAGGAAAAAATCGTTGGGAATTGGTTCGATTGATTGGTAGCTGAAAAGAGAAGAAGAAAGCTGGTGGTATCTAAGCGGTCGCGAACGGAGTGCCGCGCCGCGTCGTGAACCCGGGTTCAAGCTTTACGATCCCACTTACAGCTGGACTCGTCACGATATCATTTATTAGGAACACCAATGCAATTACACAATGAAGTAGTAAAGGCAATAGTCGCGATAAACCTGGCCTGTCGATTCGTTCGGAAACGCGGCATACTGTATGCATGAACTTCGGACGTATCGGACGTAGTGGGCATCGAATCGTTATAAATCATATAATAAATCAATTATTTATGTGCTGCTCGCAGAGAGCAGCGTAACGTATTTTGCGCGCGTTATACCTATAAGTCGATCATCGTAGTTACTTAAATTTATGATCATCATACTCCAATGCTCTCACCACATAGCCAAATATAACTCGCGATCGCGTGTGCGCTATCTTCGCGGTGTATTCTTTTCGTTTCACAGAAGCACGCTCGCGTCGCACGACAGTATATAAGATAAATGAAAAGTGAAATTTCCATCCTTCGAGTACAACCGAGAAATCAAATATATTACAAGTGTAAAAATTTACACTGGTAATGAAACGTTATTTTATTTATACTGTACTGATGTTACAGCATTTTAGAGATCTAAACTCTCCATTCGGAGATGTGGCTACACGCTCAGAGGTATTATCATAAAACTGCGCTACACACGGATTAACCTCTAATCGGAAAAGTTAGGACTGCACGATATGAGTATCGTAGATCAAAGAAAGAAGAACCGTACGAAGCAAGTACTCCCTGACTTTAGTTCATTGTAAAGAGATAAACACGCGCTTCAAAAATGAGTAGATTCGAACAACGGATGTGTACAAGATTCACGGTACAAGAAACGTCCATTCGCTGGTCGATCGAAAACGAGAGGACAAAATAGGTATGTTTTTGTTTCCATTCAAACAGGAGATATCGGAAAGTGAGAGGAAAAAAAGAAAAAAAGAAAAAAGTCAACGAATGATAGGTTTAAACGTGGCTCTGATGACTCATTCGGGAACGAGGTCTTCTAATTGTTTCAAGCACCGTGTAACGAGCAGTCGTTCAACGATTCATCGACGCTGGTCCACCAGACGCTCGAGCCTGGCCTCCTTGCGAAACACGCGACACGCGCCTCCCTCCATAGCGATTTAATTGCACCTAGCTCGATACATATTCATCGCATGTGTTTTAAAGTTTCGACGTCAACTATTCCGGCTCGTTTGGGAAACGCGTTGCCGGTAACTGGTAACTCGGCCTGGAAGCCAACTTTGATGCGGAACAGACTGCCAAGGTCGCAAAAATCAAACATCGCCTCATCCTATGGAGATTGATGAAAAAAAAAGCTTGACGACGTTAGCGCTCGTGCTATTGCTAGATGACTATCGATAAATGCCATCCAAGCATGTTTTCCCGCTTGTTCTTGCTTTCGTTCCATCGATTTAGTTTCCTTCGTTCATACGCAGAGTAAATAATTGTGTAACTGATCGCTACATACTCGCTAAAAGAAGCGAAAATCGCAACATGAAAATTTACGGTTACTTCTTCTATCGTCTGTAAATGTTTGATAGCAAAATTCAAAATAACGTGATACGCATAATGTACGATAACGCGGAAAAGAAAGCTTAAAATTACATATTTACGTACACAAGCGTTAACAATTTTCCACTGGGCATTCTGTATGCACGTGTCAATAACGCTCTATATTCCGAAACGTATGTATCTGTATATTTGCATACACAATTATCCCAATTCTAAGCTTATATAATTTCGAATTTTCAAATAATTTTATATCTTAATAAGTCATTTAATCGGATAATCTTCAAAACTATCTACATTTAAGTAATTAATTTTCCACGCACTATCACGACTACTCGAAATACTTACAGTCTTCACATCCTCAATCCCTTTCTCTTTTACGTTTTCATAGATATTCATTTGTTCGATTAATTTTTACGCCCTCGATGACCGCAATATCATCCCCCTATATTTTTAAATTTCAAACAAAAACAATAATTATTGGACAACCCCGTTTATCCTTTGGTCACCCTGTGACCTAGAAATGGGCGTTGGAATATTACGTAACCCGACACTTGCTGCCAGTAACAACAACTTCAATACACGAATTTAATCGGACTAGTGAAACGCATAGTTTACCATGTGTCAGATAAACAACTTATAAACAATAAATGTACCCTACTCGAAATAAATGAAAAGTTTGCGTGCCTAAAGGATTGGTGGTAAGATAAACGAATGCTAATACGAAAGAGACATTCTTCGGTTGGGAAGAAGAAGAAAACGTTCTTCGTCTGTCAACTTTGTTTACCGAGAGATAAACGCTGAGAGCCTACCATGAAATACAAAGTATAGGATATTCCTGGGACGTTAGACGTTACACGTTAGACGTTAGACGTTAGATGTGAACAGGGGATTTCCGTACGACCAACGATGACAGGCTCCCACTACGCTTGTTGTTATGCAACGAAGCGTGTGGACCCGGCTGAGTGCCGGCTAGCGAAATGAGCGAAATAGCGTTCTCGTGCGGCAGAGCGCACGTGCATCTCCAAGGTTCACTGTACCAGACACTTTTGTACACACAAACGTACATAACCTCCCTCCTCGTTCCTCTCGAGAGTCATTCGTTTAATTTTATCCTTTCCTCCCCGTTATTTAGCAAGAAGTCGCGGAACCTCGTGCATACAAAAGATTTGCTTTTAAAAAAGAAAATCGAAAGATAAAAAGAAATCGTACACTCACCACAGACGTTCAGCCAGCCCTCGACACGGCAAGGATACTCCAGTTTCATCGTAGATCGTTGCAGCCGAACACCGAGTGCCAAAGATATACCACACAAGTACACTCGTCACATAAGAAAACGAATGGAACAGCCCGTAGTCAGGACGTGCTATCACTGTTAAACAACATCCGCGACACACATTCTCCCGTACATTGACACGATGCTAGAGAAACCGACGTATTTTTGAATCTGACACGGGGACGCGCGCACACAAAACAATATACGAAATCACGAGGAAAGTAAACGTAGAAATGCCGTTTCTCCGACCGCGAGCATGCACACTGTCTGCCGCTGTGCGCGCCTTAACTGTCTACGCGCGATCCACGCACACCGGCGAACAAATCCCAACTAACTCAACAAACCCTCTCACGTCCTCGTTGTACCGATCTTCTTTCTCCTTCTCTCGCGTGTCGCTTCGTCGCTAGCCCCTCTCGCTTTCAGGTGGTGCACTCGCATCTCGTATACTCTTTTCGCATAATTACTTCCACTGTTTTCTTCCTTTCAACTAGCAATTTCTCTTAAACCATCGATTCGTTATTTCCCTACAAAAAACATTAATAGATCGAACGTACGTACCTTTTCAATTGACATTATTCGATAATAGATACGAAATTCGATTTTCGAGATAAATTCATGTTCCATGATTCGATATATCGAAAGTACGAATTAAAAGAACCGACTTTGCTGACATCTTAATTACAAAAGCCGACTACAAAAATACGACCTTTACGATATCTTAAATATATCATAATTTTACCTAACAATTATGATCGATAAATATTATTATAATCTGTTATAAATATTATTATAATCTGAAAAAATAGTTTCCCATAATAATATGCAACGTTCGATATTTTACTACGAACCATTTAAGGAACTTTTAGCATTATTCTACAATTTTAATTCTTATGTTTACTATGTACACGATTATATACATATAGGTAGCTTTATATATTTTTATTAGATTGATCACAAACGTTTTTTTACACACAATATCTACACGATACACGATATTTTAGCTTGCCCACTGTCAAAGTATTCATTGCCAAATCCACGTTAAATTACACGAAATCCTTCTTCCTTATACCACTTCTCAAATACGAATGAATTGATTTACACGAGACAACTAATTTGACAAAATCTGTTAATAAATAGGATAATTTTTATTAAACACTTACATTAGCAATAGCGGTCCAATCTCAGTGTCATCGATTCGAACGAAAGAACGTTACTATAGATAATTACCGACTATAAGATAATTCTAGAATTATCTATTCGTTCGGTTCTCAACGCCACCTAGCAAGCATATCTACAGTCAGTCACTAGCAAAATGGCGCTCAAGGGACAAGTTGGTCAAAGTGAGTAACAAAAAATAATGTAACTCCCTGCGATATAAGCAAAATTTTTTAATTTCTTTGTATTGTAATATTGAAACAATCTTGCAAATTTATTTTACATAAAGGTCATATCATTTCCATCACTGTCAGAATCCGTAACCTCCAAAAGGGCGTATATGCTGTGATGATTTCATCGTTTATGAAGCGACTGCTACATAAAAATGTCAAACTTATGTGTTTCAGAATCGCGTTCCACTCAAATTTCATATAAAATAGAAACTTTATTGCGCAAAGTAACATCATAGGCTGTTAACACGCATACTTACCAATCTCCTAATCTATTGATTCTAAAGGTTTACTTTATTCATATTCTATCTCAATAAATATTATACTTTAATGTCATAAAATCTAAAGTCAATCATTTTTATTTTTGACAAAACGTGTTTTCATCTAAAATGCGTATTATTCGTAAACATTTATGCTTGGACCTTTATTATTTCTATCTAAATACATAATAACTTACAAATTTGGTAACTATGGATATCCATGCAAATTGTTAAAATCATTTTTAAATACAGTAGACTGAACTATTTTAAAGCGTTCCATAAACGTTTCGTAAATTTGATACCATTTAATTGTTTTCTAAAAGAGCTCCAACGTAACGTGCCTTTCGATCGTTTCACTGCTATTACTAAGATAATATTTATTTTCTATAATCGAACGTCGCAATATCTCTCATTAAACATTACCAACAATTACTATGCATCGTGGAATTGTTGAGTCTATTATCGATACAAGTCTATATTGAATAATCTAATTAGTAAACCAATTTCGATGATACGATGAAATCCAAATACTCGTAACGTCCAATTAACGAAGGACTTTTCTTCTGAAATAATCATCAATGTATTTCTATCCTTTTTCTTTCTGTCCATTTTTTACTTACCACGTATTATTCGAAATGGGGCTTCTTGTTCTTTAGATACAATCCTGTCTAGCATGACGTCATCGTCCGTGAGAACGATCAATACACGTTGAGAGCGCCAATAATTGTCAAATAATTACCTACACTCAGATTATTACTATTTTGACAAATATGTCTTACACACGTGTTACGATTTTTATTGTTAATTTGTGTCGTTAAAATATTTTCGTTGCATTTTTCATTAGATATATGAAAGTATGATGAGCGATGTTTTATTGCGTACCAATCGAAATAGAACTGCAATCGAATGATCTTCAGGCTATTAAAAATACGTTCTTTGTATTTAGCGATATATATGTATTATTCTGATTCTTTCTTATCATATCATTTTTCCTTATAGAGATTATGAACGAAGTGATTAAACAAAAGAAGACTGGAACAAGTGGGGTACAATGGCGTATTTTGGTAGTTGATCAACTGGCCATGAGGATGGTATCAGCGTGCTGTAAAATGCACGATATCAGTGCTCAAGGCATCACCTTGGTAGAAGATATCAACAAAAAACGGGAACCGTTACCTACCATGGAGGCGATCTACTTGATCACACCATGCAATTCGTCTGTCCAAAAGTTGATCGAAGACTTCAGTAATCCTACTAGAACTACTTACAAAGTAGCTCACGTTTATTTCACGGAAGGTACGCAGTTTCGCACTTCCCACATTAATTATATGGCAAACATTGTCATAAGAGAAACGGTTATAAATAATCAAGATAATTTCATTCCTATCTTGGTCACCTTAATATTTTCTGAACACGTTCGTTTTATTTCTCGCGTACACATGAAAGTTCATTTTCGATTTTATGTTTCTTTCACAAGATACACGTTTAATAAACAGGAAATTGAAAAAAAAATTGTACGAGAATGGACAGTCCGGTACATTCGATTTCGGTAATCCATATAAGATTCTAAGTATATCTCTTTACAGCATGTCCCGATGAGTTGTTCAAAGAATTGTGTCTCTCCCTGGTAGCTAAACGCATAAAGACACTAAAAGAGATCAACATCGCTTTCATACCGTACGAGGAGCAGGTAAAGCAAGGAAACCGTAACAGAGAAACCGAATGTTTGATAACTTTACGTTTTCCGTGGTGATGGGCACACATTCACCAACATATACACAAACAAACACATATCATCATATCAACGCCCTTTACAGACACCACCCTATTCACAGCCATATGATATTTTGAATCACAGCCTACCTTCCGATTTTTCGACCAGTGATTATGACAATGTTAACACAATTATTTGACTTTTATCCCTTACTCGCCTATTTTGTACAGTACTCACATACATATAAAGCACGTACTAACGACGGAATGCATTCATGCTTGCACGCGAGCAGTGTGTCCGGAGGAGCTGTTCAATGAACTCTGCAAGTCTCTCGCCGCTAAAAAGATCAAAACCCTGAAAGAGATCAACATCGCTTTCCTGCCTTACGAGTCGCAGGTGACGAACAAAAGAAAAAAACTCGTAGCTGACTAGTAATAGTTGTAATCGTGATAGTTACTATTTCTAATTTTCTCAGTTTCGATAAACAGAACTCCTATATATGCTTCAGTTCTTTATTTTACGGGGTAGAATGTAGGCGAAAGACTTCTATTATTACCTTACGTGTATGTTCCTGTCTTTCCTTTCGCGATCAAACTTTTCTTTTTCTTTTCAATGCATGCAATTACCGGCCCTGTTATTTATTGTTATTTTATTAACTATTTTTCTTCCTCAATGTGTGTGTGTGTGTGTGTGTGTGTGTGTGTGTGTGTGTGTGTGTGTGTGTGTGTGTGTGTGTGTGTGCGTGTGCGTGTGCGTGTGTGTTTATGTGTTTATGTGTTTATGTGTTAGACTGCCTTCGGAAATTGAAATAAAATTATAACTTAACAATGTAACAACCAATGCACAGATAATATTAAAACGAGTACATAATTAAATAGGTTTTCTCTTTGGACTCGCGTGAAACGTTCGCTTGTTTTTATAACGCTTCCTTCTCCAACTTGAGAACAGCCAATATGGAAAGAATAGCTGAACAGATCGCGACGCTTTGTGCTACTCTCGGAGAATATCCATCAGTTAGATATCGAAGGTACAATATAATATATATTCCTCTTCTTTTGCATTGCCGTAATGATTAAAATATTTTTAGTTCAGCTTGAGTTTAGAATTCGATCAAGTGTTGGATTAGTTCTTCATTGGTTCTGCATTATTTTAAATATTCATTATTCCCACAGCGATTTCGATCGAAATGTTGAGCTGGCACATATGGTTCAACAGAAATTGGATGCTTACAAAGCGGATGAACCGACTATGGGCGAAGGACCTGAGAAAGCACGCTCCCAATTGCTTATCCTAGATAGAGGATTCGACTGTGTCTCTCCACTGTTACATGAATTAACGCTGCAAGCAATGGCGTACGATCTGTTAGATATTGATAATGATGTCTACAGGTAAATGTAATATTTATTATCATTAATCTCAAATGATGTTTCAATATATAAAATTTTTTATAAGATTCGAAGCTTCAGCGGGGGTACAAAAGGAAGTATTATTGGATGAAAATGACGATCTATGGGTAGAGCTTAGACATCAACATATTGCTGTAGTTTCACAGTAAGTAAAATAACGAACAAATTTATTAAAGGAAACGATGCGATATCATTTACAAAACATGTAATTTGTTTCTAGGAATGTTACTAAAAATTTAAAGAAATTCACAGAATCAAAAAGAATGCCACAAGGAGACAAACAGAGCATGAGAGACCTTTCACAAATGATCAAAAGAATGCCACAGTACCAAAAGGAATTGAGCAAATATGCAACACACTTACAATTAGCGGAAGATTGTATGAAACGTTATCAAGGGAATGTAGATAAACTGTGCAAAGTAGAACAAGTATATGTCACATATAATCCGTTTTTTTTTTTCCTTTTTTTTTTAATTTTCATGTTAACTTATTCAACGAGTACGATATATACTATATATCATGTTTTATTAGGATTTAGCAATGGGTACAGACGCTGAGGGAGAACGTATTAAAGATCAAATGAAAAATATTACCCCGATTTTACTCGACCAAACAGTACATCATTTAGACAAATTACGAATTATTGCACTGTATGTTATTAGTAAAAATGGTATTTCTGAAGAGAATCTGAACCGCCTAGTTCATCATGCCCAAATATCTGCCGACGATAAACAAACTATAGTAAACATGGCAAATCTTGGTATCAATATAGTTGTAGACGTAAGTATTTTATTTTGACAATTATTAACAAATTATGTATTCATTCTCCAAATATATATACTTTTACATGCTTGTT
The DNA here is from genome assembly GCF_014825855.1 of Bombus pyrosoma. Lineage (NCBI taxonomy): Eukaryota > Metazoa > Arthropoda > Insecta > Hymenoptera > Apidae > Bombus > Bombus pyrosoma. Next base: position 470,351 of record NC_057772.1, on the reverse strand, counting down.
GTTAAATTAATACCAATTTATCATGTTACACTTATAGGGTGGAAACCGCAGAAAATTGTATACCGTACAACGTAAAGAAAGAATTACAGAACATACTTATCAAATGAGTCGTTGGACTCCAGTTATGAAGGATATTATGGAAGATGCTATTGAAGATAAACTTGATTCTAAACATTTCCCCTTTTTGGCTGGACGAGCAGCAAGCTCGGGATATCATGCTCCAACTAGGTATAGTAAGAATCTGTACAGAAATAATGTTAGGTGTTAATATTTTTGTAACATTATTGTAATTTACTTTTAGTGCAAGATATGGACATTGGCACAAAGACAAAGGTTCGCAAACCATAAAGAACGTACCACGACTAATCGTTTTCGTTGTCGGTGGTGTTTGTTTCTCCGAAATACGATGCGGTTACGAAGTTACAAATGCTTTAAAAAATTGGGAAGTGATTATTGGTGAGTATATATTAAAAGTTTTCGTCTAATTAAACTTGTTTCAACACTGAATTATCATTTTACTTCAGGATCATCGCATATAATCACACCAAAATCCTTCTTAGATGACCTGAGTAAACTTCACGTATAAAGAAACTTTCATGTTGTAAACAAAATAAAGACACGTTCCCGCATTCCTAATATGCCATTAGCTTCGGCTCCGTCAATAATAAAAGCCACGAAATATTCATGGATGATCTCGAATTACAATTAAAGTATAAGATAAGGAACATACAGTCAATTGTTTAAGTCGAGTAGTTAGTTAGCGACTAATTAAAAACATTGAAGAATGCGAAGAATGGCATGTCATAAATATCATATGGCCAGAATGTAGATGACGGCAGGAGGAAAATATATCCGGTGTTAAGTGCCTGCACGTGGCCTGCACGAATAAAAAATTAATATGGAATGAATAAATCTGTTGGCAATATCGATGCTAATCGTACGGAGATGCTTAATGGTAATTTAGGCTCGCGATTGTCTAGCTCGGATATCGTATGTTATTCCATGTCATATTGTCCCTTTGTTGATAATACACGTTTAGCAGAGAAATTTGATGTATTGTAGTGGAGAATCGTGATATTCGTGTTCAAGTTTCTCGTTATTAGTATCTTTTTTATCTCGCGCTTCAAATGCTATTCATTGTTACATTATGATAAAGAAGACATAGTCAATTTTGTTTACAAAGTCAGTATTTCTTCTTCAATTCATACGAGAATTGAGTATATTATATATATATATATATATATATGCTTTAGTCATATTGATTTCAGTAAGACATAATTTAATGAAACTATACGATGGCATTGATATTTATTTTATAAGTGGTTAAAGCTATTAAAATATCTTTAAAGATACAAATGTTTAAGTATCTTGCTGTACAATAAAGCGATAGATATACATTTAGTTATTTATTATACTTTTGTTGTATTATCGATTTATAGCTAAACAAGTGCATTTCAATGGCATATATATATATATATATATATGTTATATATATTATATATATATATATATATATGTGTGCGTGTGTATTAAATTATAGATAGTACAAATGCGGCTATTAGTTTATCGTAAAGCGTGCATTTATTTCAATTTAAAAACTGTCCAACTATAAAAGACTTCTAGCTGTTTCATTCGTAAAGTAAAAGTTTTACTATATCGTTAAGTATATACATGTTGAAACTTCTGCTGCATATACAAAGCAATTGTATATCACTTTCGATTGGTGGAAGTTAGTTAGTCTGTTAACGATCATAATGATTATCGATGTGCGTTATTATTGCGATTACTTAGAGATTACTACAAAATTTACGGTACTGATTATTATATAATATAATATATATATATATATTATATATATATAACTATATATATATATATAATATATTATATAATGATATATATAATATATACATATACCTATGTGTATGTAGATTGTAGTCTAAACAAAATGTTCTGCTTATAAAGGCCTACATTTCGATCCAATTTTGTTTCTTTTTTTATACTTATACCGTACCACGTTAATTAAAGATAAAATTTTAACAAACAAGTTGTCAGTTGAAATTCACGAACAAGTTAACTCTTTGTATAGTATGTATTACTACGATAATCGTTCATGGGTTATCGTTCAGCATGGGTCAAGATACAGAGTTGTCCATATAATGAAATCCAGCTGTCATCTTAATTAAAATATCGACCTTGTCACATTGCCTTTAAATCTCGATCCCGAGAATCCTGAGATCTTGAGAATTTTGAAAAATACCTAAATCAACAAAGAAAGTCGGTCTGGCATATAGCGATGGTTCAGTTACATCGTGTATGCTATTGTCATTGAAAGAAAAATGATATCGAGTTATATTGCAAATATACTGAAAATAATGATTCTTTGGAAAGTAAATACTATAATAAGGATTTGAATGTAGGCAAGTATGTATTGGACAAGAGAAAGGTTTCAATATCGCTAGAAAAAAGGCATTACAATAAATTGCTGCCTTGAAGGTATTAACAGAATTTTAATTAATCTACAAATATATCTCCGAAATTATGCGCCGAAATATTTGCAAGTAATTATAATGCCACTCGTTATAATTAATCTTTACAGTGATATAAAGTCCATCTCTTCTGCTATGCCAACTTTTCAATTTAATCGTAGACAATTTTATTACTTGAAAGGTCATAATAGAAGATCTCAGAGATGTTTTCCTGTCTTCGTTTGTGTGGCCGGCTATTGCATGTGGACCACTTTACGAAGGTATAAACACCCTTTAGGCACAACAATCGCTCGGCCATGCATTAGCAAAGCTGTGACAAGAATTGCAAAATCTGAAAATGCATTTATAATTGTTCATGATGCGACAGGAAAAGCTACTACAACCTCTATCCCGACATCCAGGTACTGTATATAAACTTTATGTTACTCTCATATATATCTTTATATGTCTTATGTGCGATCGTTTCTTTTTATTAGTTACAGACTTTTATACAAAGTTATCAGAAAGATCAGATTTGTTAAAGTATGCACAACAGAACGGAATACCTGTTTCAGTAAATAAAAAAAATATTAAAATATTAAATATAAAAGAATCATGGAGCTTTGGCGCAAATCTATCGCATATTCCGAATAGTTGACATTATCATATTATTGTAGTTTCATTCCGATCAATTAAAACGTGTAGAAAAAAGATTAAAATCTAAATACATATATGTATATTTTTAGTTACGAATCGGGTATTTTAGAAAACTCTGATACATTAGCCCCAAAACAAATATATAAAATAAGCGATGATCCATTAAATTGTTCGACGGAACCAGAAGAAATTGAAGTTAATTCTGACCAGGAGTATCATCCATCGTATGTCAGAAAATTAAAGAATAACGAGGTATTTCTTATCCCGCTCAAAATAATACAATGTTTAAATTAAATCGATGATATACGTGGTATAGGATGTATTGACATTGTTGAGAAACGTTTTATTAACTTGTAAGTAAGTAAAATGTGATTTATCTGTAAATATTTGAGAATCATTACATATACATACCATCATCACTAATACTTTAGTCCAGGGAACTTGGAAATCACGATAAGCTAAGCTTATTCGACTAACAAAATGATTGATTACGTTTATAAATGTGAAACAACTCTGTAGGCGATTATACAAAGTAATGGTTTCGTAAATGGTTGGTGAAATGGTTAGTATTGCTCAGCGAGTGCTCTAATTTGCACTTTGCTAATTTGGTATTAGCAAAATAAATTTTAAGCAAACTCTTATTAATCTTATCACTCTTCGATCTTACAGTATGTACGCATAGCCGACGTAGCAAAGAGTATTCATACAGCGAGAGTCTAGTCCGAATGAATGTAAGAGGGGATCTCGAGCTTGAAGGCGTGATTTCATTTTTTCACGCAACAAGCTTACACGTTAAAAAAGTGTAGTCGCTCCAAAAAAAGAATTATCCAGATTTTAAGTATGATATGTAAAATACATTAAAATGTGTAATATTTCGTGAAAAGAACATAGCGCTTGAGTTTAACAAGTTTTTGCGTAATCTCATTTTGGCAAATCATTTAGGAGGTATTGAAATGAACTTTCCAATCACCAAGTTTCAATCTTAAGACATTTTTTATTCCAGTTTAATTAATTATACCGTTGTAATGTTTATACATGAGTTATTTTAAGAGGATGAGGTAATAATGAAAAACTATCGCAACAATTACTTTCAATTAGTTATTAATAATTAAACCGTAGGTAATTAGTATATTTGTAAAGATTATAATAACGTGTAATATGCATTGTTTTATCTGTATTAATTAGTATATACAATATTTCTTATTCATTCTAATAGATTCGCAACATAAGAGAAAACGTCAAACACGAGACAATAATATTTCAGTTAGTATCTCTTCTATCGACGACTATATAACACTCTTTCATTCTATCCGTTTCGCTCGCTCACCCTCTCTGCTTGTTTTACGCTCTGTATTTATATATGTATATCTTTATATATATATATATATTATATATACATATATATTATATATATATTATTATTATATATATATATACATATATATATATATAATATATATAATATATATATACACATATATATATATATATATATATGTATATACGTAACATGCAAAATTATAAACTAAGAAAGGTAATTCTGTATATGCTTATGATTAATAATCTGCAGTAACTTTGTATTCACACACTTGCCTCGTAACATTAATTCAAATATGTAATAAAAGTCTCTCTTCTTATGTTTAGGGATTAATAAGAGAACAGACAATATTGTTTAATTTGATATTGTTAAGCAAATAGAGATTGAAATGAAACAACAATTTAATTTATTACTTGATATTATATTACCAAGTTTGTTATCTACAAAATAAAAGATTCAAAGCTTAGTCAAATATTCTTCCTGTACAAAGCATCGACGATTTCAAATTGTAATATACGGTTTAACAGTATCTTAACTTATATATAATACTTTATATATATATATAACGTATTAAACAAACGATTTATACACAAGTGCGCATTATATGCGACAGATCAATATAAAGTTGCAATTTTGCTTTTATTTGCCTTTTGAAATTAACGTGAATGACACAGATATAGGAGAGAGTTATAAGGTTCTTTTTGAATAAATATGGTTGTAGAAGTAGAAGCAAGTATGTAAACAAACTTGACCTAGTAAATGATCCCTCTTACTTAACAACATCAAGCATTTTTTTATTTTAGCCATTTATTCTTCATTTCATCATTATTATTTATGTACAACCAGCTTAATATCTCGCTATCAGTAATAAGTCTACTAAAACTTGTGTGCTATTGGAGATGATGTGCGCCCGTGGGAACTTATATAAAAAATTATTTTTTGATATTTTTGATACAGCGGAGTGATTTTGGTGTTACTTACGAATTATTACGTCTTTACCTAGTAACTTATACTGAGATCTCTAGTAGGTTAATACAATCTATCGGCCTCCCTTAAATATTACAAACCTTATCACATATATAGAGGTGTGTATATTAGTACTTATTACTTTTTATACATAGATATTTGTATTCTATTTAAATTGCTGCCAATGATTTCTCCTCATATTTACAGTTATAAACTATATATTATACAATCATAATACCTAGCACACACATTCCTCCTTGCTCTCTTCCATTCTCACTTTCATTCCTATGCCCATCTTTTCTCTCAAGCTGCCTCTCTTTCTCGCTTTCTCTTTGCCAAACTCACGCTCTTAATTCTTTTTAATTCTTTCTTCTTAATATCTTTTTTTTTTTTGTTTGTTTGTTTGTTTGTTTTAGAATTCGTGTCACTATTGAGCTCGTTACTTTAACGCGACGCAATTTCATAATCAGAGGAATTCTTCCAAACATTCGAAGACACTTACGATTGGTCAGTCTAATGGTACAATATAGACAATAATCGAGCAAAAACAATAAAAATCATAGATTTCATTGCTCCATCGTTTAGCGAAGAATTCATCATTTCTGCGCGATACGGTTTTTCATTATTAACTACACCCAGGACACGAAAGATTAAACAAATAAAAAAATAACATATACAAAATATCGTTAAAAGCGTTGACTGGAAGATAAAGATAAATATACTAACTGTACACGAAAGTATTTAAACTATTGCAAACGACCTTCTCTTCCATGAAAAATCATGTTTCTGGTTATATGATATTTCTGGACAGAAAAAATCGATTATGTTTAACATGACATGACATCTGAATGTTTTCTTTTTTCATATCTGTTAACATTTTATGTCATATATTACATCGCATTATAGCGTACCACGATCATACTCGAATATCAAATATATTGAATTTACAATTATATTTGCCAATACACGCCAATACACGCCAATACACACATTCTCGAAAAATCTTGCTCGAATACCGATAATGATAAAAGTTACGAACGAAAACGGCATATTTATTACGCTTACGCTTAAACTTCATTCGATTTATATATCTAGGACAATTCCATTATCTCCTGGAAACATCATTTCATACCGATAGAACACTCTAATTTACAAGAACAGAAAACACCATCGATCATTTCTCGCTTTCCCTTATTTCCCAATTACTGACATCCTCGCGAGAAATTGCCCTATCGCGTTAAGTGCATACAACAACAATCAACATATGGATGACTAAATCATTATACATGCTAAGACGCGAACGTCAGTATCGCTGCAAATAGATTGCTAGAGGTCGAGAGCCAAGATTTCATCGTAAATCTTGAATTTTGATTAACAAACGTCCGGAAACAATTCCGGCATGTAAAATAAAAAAAAGATATAAGATAATCTACTTAGTATTGCTAGAATTAGTACTGACGATCAACGAACGTGTGATCGTACTGATATGAAAGCACACACAACACATGAGAATAAAGAGTCATTCCATAGATGGATACTTATTATATCGCAATCGGCATGTTTCTCCGATCCGTCCATCTTCGATGCACATAGCAACGAAAACAGCATTACAAATGTAAGGTGCGAACATGATCAGAAATTTTTCATTTCCATTTTATTGCGTCAATCATGTTTCGAACCGTTTCCCTGCGATCCTGTTTCCTCGCGCGATATTTCAATCGACCAGAAACAACCAGAAACAATCGCACAGTAAATTTTATCGTTATACCCGACGAATACTTCGAACGATCATTTACGACATTACGGTTCAATCATTACGTTTTTCCAGTCGGTGCATCGATGCACTTGCACTTAGAATTTACGTTTCTCTCGGCTGATCGCAATTTATACGTAACTAAACAAATCATACACACGCACACATACAATTAACGTTACTTTACAAATGTGAATACTAATGATCGTGTATCCTTCGTGATCTTTAGCATTGATACGCCTCCTACACTTTCCTGTTCGTCATCCGGACACGTTCTTCCACATGAAGACCAGTTGCGATCGTTTAGAAAAAACGCTCAAGAAATCAGGTCTAAACGCGTGTGTAATAATAAATTATTTGTATACGCTGTATTGTCGCTAACTACGATCATCTTTCGGCGAGGTACATAGCAATTTAAACGCTAGTCATCAACTCTTTTTGTCTCATCGGTCGTGCCCTTCGAGAAATTTTTCTCTAAAAATTTGTCTTTAAAATGGCACGACCGATTTTTAAAATAAACACTCCTTTTCTAACGACGACGCTAAACTCCATCAGGTTGTTCGAAAGCTGAATTTGACGATACCATGATAAATCGTGTTAAAAGGAACGCCGAATAAATAAAATTAAACGCTACGCATTGGTGATCTATCATCGATATCGTGTACGCCTTGATATAAAGCGAAAGCAACGATTACTTGAGCGCAAAACGAGCTCATTCTGTTGATGATGTTGTAACGTTCGTGTATCAAAGTATGTACCAAATCGCGTATACGTCCTTCTCTGAATATCATAAAAGATCTTCGCATTGTTTGCAGTTGCAAAATATTTGTTCTAGTATCACGTAAAAAGGAACATGTATTTGTGAACAATAAACTCTTCCGAATTAAGATAAAAATAAAATCGACCATGTTTTACCACAAACAGCTTATGCGAAGGTAGCGTTTCTTTAACTCCAAATAAAACTCATTTGTCACGCTACAATAAAGAGAAAAACATTGCAGGTTTGAAAAGGCTCTTAAAAAAATAAAATTCCTTTTAATGAAATAATTTAATAATAATATTAATAATAATAATAATTAATATTAATGACGATGATGATGATTATTAATAATAATAATAATAATAATAATAATAATAATAATAATAATATATCTCACATAATAACTATTGTTATTACGTATTATTTGTGTACTACTGTCGCCATTATTATCGTAACTTCTACAAATTGAAATACTTCTTTAAAAATCTTTGTAATAGTAGTAGAATAATAGCAGTTCGCAATAAATTCGAACTTCAATCAGTAATTGATTTTTCAATTAGATATCCTTTTTTGTACTTTTTTTGCCGATTGAATGTTTCTATTCGGGATACGCATTATTACTGGCAGATCATGTACAACATACAAAACGCCGAGTTCCTTCAGTAAAACTTTAATCATGACCCCTTGAAAAAAAATACCCCTTGCATCTTAATAATTTACTTCTAACCCTCTTTCTAATAAATCCTTTCACACAGACAGTTCATTTTTGTCAAAAGAAAAAAAAAAAAAAATAAAAAAACAAAGGAAAAAACCCGTAATTCTTTTTTAGATAATGTTTCAGTCACGAGTCGGTACCGTGCTACACTTTCTGTTTCTGTGATCCTAGAGTATACCGAGGATTAGGTACATATATGGAATCTGATCTAATGGTTGGTAGGATTGATACTACATCATTCTATAATCACCTTACCATTATTCGTAATAATTGACGACTTTTTTCTAAGGTGAGTTTACAAATATTTCTTTCCCCATCTTTCTTTTTTCTCCAAATCAATCGATTGGCCCTCTCTGATTTCCAAGTCAATTGAAATCGATATAGATTGGACTATCGTAACGATCAATACGATTAAATTCATCAATGTATATGTCCGCATTAGGTATATTTTTTTTCTATATTATTGACTTAACAAGCCTATCTATTTCGTGATTACAAATAGTATATATTCATAATCCAGAAAGAAATATGCAATGAAATTATTAGTAATTGCTAATAATTATATGTATTATTGGCAAAAACACTATCTATGTAATCCTACCAACTATCGATACGACTGAATGTGGAAAAATATAAAACTTAACTAAATATACACACAACTTTTACTCTCCCCCCCCCCCCATGCTCTCATACTCATCCATTCGTTGATCGCACGTAATATATACTCTCTCTTTCTCTGTCTCTCCCTCTCTCTCATACGCTTTCTTTCATTCACTTATCTTTTGTATAATATTTTTTTGTTTTGTTTTCAAATTTACATAAAGTACAAACTTATGAAAACCGGAAAAATGTAACACAATAGTCGGTGTAATATTTTTAAAGTATTGTGTAAGTATTTATCTAATTACAGTAGGTCACACTTAGGTGTCCGTCGATTAAACACAAGTTTTAAACAGTGTCTCTTCATAGTCCAATTCACTCGCGAACAATGAAATTAGCGTTTTCCGTTGGAATGTCCCAACTCGCACCACCATTGTATTCTTTTATTGTTACACCGATCTCTTATTCAGTTTATTATTATTTCATTATTATTTATTTATTTATTTATTTATTTATCATTATTTGTTATTGACTGACGTATATATTAATACGTTTCTTCAATATCGTCCAGCGTCACACATTCATCCAAGTCCTGCCCGGTTTTAGTGGATTTACAATGAGCAGCAAATAACATTATAATGATTCCTCAAACGCAGCCATCAAATCACTTTGCATGTTCATGTCAATCTGCCCAGCCATCTGAAATAATAAATATACCCATTCATGGCAAACTTGTCTACAACAATTGTAGACGATAGAAAATCGACTCGCGACTAATTCTTTCTATAAAACCATTCAACACTTCTTATCTTTCACACGTTCACGCCGGCGCTGCTGCTACTTGTGTTTCTCGCTGCGGGGCGGCGCTCGTATGGATTATTATTTGAGGGCCGCATACTATTATTAATTAAATTTTAATTTCTATTATTTAAATTTTCAACTATACGGCAATATTTTCTGGTTATGAAACGAAGAACTACATTTTTGGTGGTACGCACCGTCTGACGGAACATTCAAGTGTGAGCCACCGGTGATGCACGCCTCCTGATGGGAGACTCGAGCGTGAGCCACCGGTCGTACTCGCTGGCGTGAACATGTTAAATATTTTCTACCTTGATTTTAATGATATTGTTTCTGTCTACTAACGCCGTATGTTTGAATCTTGTTATATATTTATAATAGGTAATACTTTAAAGGCGATTCACCGACGAGATATGAAATATCCGCGCAGATAAAAAATTACAGTGAAACTTACCGCCTCGCGCCGTCGTCGTTCTTGCTCTCGTAGTCTTTGACGTTCTCTTTCAGCTGCAGCCTTGTCTTGATTGGATGAATGACTTGGACTACTACTATCAGTATCGACAATAGCTTTGACCTCTTCTGCCCTTGATGTAGCAGTCATGACGTTTCCTTGTTGATCACCAACAGTTTTCCTAACTTTGTCTAATGCGTCTTCTTCTTCCCGTTCTCTTCTTCTTTCGCTCTCTTGCCGTAAGCGCTCTCGTTCTGCTTGTTCTTTCTGTTGTCTACGCATTTCTTGTTGTTCCAATAGAGCTCTTTGCTATAAAACAAAATTAGTATTCGTTGCAACATATATCGCAAGTGTATGTATCTTATCTAGATAAAACGGAAGAAATAAGAAAATATTGTATTAAGTAACCACATATACATTATGTTCAAATAAAATTATTGTATTATTCGCAAAATAGATATCATTCATACTAACCCTATCTTGTTTCTCCTTCGCTTGCTTTTTGAATGCTTGGAATGAATCCTGTGCAGCACTTTTCATACTACTTCCTGCCGCAGATTGGGGACTCGATGCTTGTGCTAAAGATGACCACGATGAAGCATTTTTCACATTTTGTTCTACAGTCTGCATAAGATTAACAGAGGAAGAAGATTAGATAGGAATAATATAGGAAAGAAAGAAAAATACGTAATTGAACGATTGGTTACACTCTACCTTGTTTTTAAAAGCTGAGGCAAAATTCGACACAGGATTTTTCGAATCAGGTGGTGTCATCTTTTTCTCAGGCATGAGCTGCGAACTCGAATGATTTCCCATTGGTGGCATTCCTGTACTCATTTCTGCAAAAAGAGCTCCGGCTAGAGCAATAGCATTATATATTCGATTAGTAAGCAGTTAATATAGCAGTCTAGAATGTGAACAGTATACATTAAACAAAGCTGATGCATTTGCTTTACAACGCCAGAAAATACTAGGTTCGCCATGTAAGAAGAAAAATGAAAAAGCATTATTTAAAATATAAAAAAGTAGGAATATTTTGTATTGATAAATATTACTAAATATTATTAAAATACACACGTGCGCACGCACGCACACTATTTTAGTATCAAATAGAAAATGTGAGAAACAATTAGAAAATAAAAGCGATCGAATGATATGTATAAGTATAATGAATTAAATTTAAACATAAAGATTGAAACTTGCTGCGGTGTAACATAGATATGCTTTGTAATGCATGCTTTGAACCTAAATTAATTATAATACATACCATCCATAGATTTTTGTGGCATTTGTGACTGAGAAACTGATATCGATTTTTCTTCTTTCTTGATTGGCATTTGAGATATTTGCATTGGCATAGAAACGATGGGCATAGGATCAAAAATAGAACCCATTCCACCCATATTCATCCCCATATTAAGACCAGGTATACCATTATTATTCAACATATTGGGCGGAGAATTCTCACGCTTAATATTGGAAAATCCATTGGAATGCTGTTGCGGCATTGTAGCATTATGGGAATTTTGTATATTGGTCAATGGTGATGTTGTATTTATCATACTCTCTAGTTGATTGTGCATTGACATATGCGTGGCCAATCCTTGTGACAAATTCATATTAAGATTTGCCATGGTAATATTTCCCAAATTTAAATTAGATGCCATACTTGCAGGCATCATATTCACTGGCGTTTTTACATCAGGCAGTAAATTTAAATTTGTATTATTATTTGTTGTATGCGGTGTTTGAATCATTGGTATGTGCGGCTTTTTTTTTAATGACATCGTTTGTTCCAACGACGTTTGCGTAGTAGGCACAGGAGCTATATACAAAAAGAAAATTTTATAAGAACATATTGACGTAGGTTTTATATTATAAAAATAAAACAAAACAAAACATAAATCTTATTAATTACGACAATGCCCGTTTAATTGCGACTGATCTCTGCAACTATTTGGATAGATGTTATATTTGTATGGCTTGTTCACCTCTAAATAAGTTTGGAATTAAAGTGAAAAGTATTGAGTGTAAGCAACATACAGAGGATGCTTGCTTAATATACTAAGTAAATAGTTCTATAGTGAAATATTCAATCGATCAATCGGTTAAACATCGTTGCAATTAAGCGGGTATAGTGCTGCTGTATGTAGTACAATAAAACATATACCTAAAGTATTGTATGGTTGCAAAAGATCTGACTGTTGAGTTAAAGTTGCCCCGTCTGTGGGTACAGGTGTGTTCGCGTTTGAGAAGGAACTGACGGATGTCGGTGGCTGTGGTGGCTGAGGCACAACCGGTGAAGCTACTATAGAATTCGTATTTGTAGGTGTAACACTCGGTGGTGGAGTTGGTGGATTAGATGTAGTTGCTGGTGGCGGTGTAGGTTTTTTTACAGGAGCAGTCGTAACCATAGCCGTGGATCGCGGTGGTTGCGCTGGCATGGATGCGTGACCTGCTACAGCCATTCCTTGACCAGTTGTAACAGTTGCTACTGCCACAGACTGTTGACTATTGCCACCTAATAAAATTATTGTAAATGTGAAATTAATATAACATATAATTACAGACATAGGATACAAAATTTGATATGTCTTCGTGAGAGTGCGACGTGCTTTTGATAGTTTTGCATATTTCTATACGCCACAATGATATAAGTTGTGATAAAATATTTTGTCGAACGTTGTTTAGTAATGTATACATGTTAAAGTGTAAAACCTCCTTAAAAATTGTCTTGTCTGTAAATACAATCACTTGATCATCTATACGAGTATTTCCCGTTTTGAACATTAACATTAATTTAATTCACTTAAATAATTCAAATAGTTTGCACACACCTTGTTCTGAAGAAACGTTGCTAGATTGTGTTACAGCTGGCTTTGTTATTGGTCCCGTAGAATTTGTTGGAGGTTGACTGTTCATTAAAAGACCTCCGGTATGATTCAATGTAGGTGCCTAAAGAGTGTACTATCATTTAATATATCATGCACAAAAGAAAAAATGTTTTGCTATGTATGTCAGGAAGATTCAGATATAGAAGACAAATATAATATCATTTATAAAAAATACATATATGCATGACTAAACTAAGTACGCTATATGAAACATGAATGTAATTATCAATGTAAGAAACATAATTAATGTGATTATAAATATACTTTGATTATAGTATTCGGTTGTGACAATAAAGAAAGAAAGAGGACATGGAACAAGTTAACAATTAATCAATGGAAACATTGTGACCTGCTTGTTCCTACAAGATAACTCTTACCGATGTAACCGTAGTCGTTGTCGAAGGTGGTCCTGTACTTGGTGTACTCTTCTTTGTTTTCTTTCTTGGAGGACGATTGGAGGAGTTTCCTGCAATTGAATGTAATGTGCATCTAATGGCGAATACGTGCAATCAACCGTTTTCTCGTTACAAGAGACAGATTGATGAAGACATAGTGAAATGCAGTGTGCAGAGGATACCAATCATGAATGCTTGTTCTCAGAGTTTAAAAGAATTCTCTCGGAGAATGCCAACTAAATATTATATATATTAGAAACAAAATCAAAAGACTTTGAGCATATATTTTCTAATAGATTTTATTCATATGCTTATATTATAATTGTATCACTGTGTACAACAATGTTAATTTAAATATCTCAATTGTATGACTTTGTGTGGACACTTTCATCTTAATGATCTCTTTATATTAAAAAATTTTAATGCGTTGAACAATTCTTCTTTTTCTCATTCTACATAAAGTTAGTTGTATTCAATTCATTTATGAATAATTGCGTGTGCATATATATATTTATATATATACATATATATATATATGTATACACATCATAAATACATACATACATACCACGCGCGCGCACATACGTTCACGCTCACGTGCAGCGAAATTGCCACATACACATATATATATATATAACGTCATATATATGTATGCGAGAGCACGCAGTTCCCACGAGAATAATAATAATAATAATAATAATAATAATAATAATAATAATAATAATAATAATAATAATAATAATAATAATAATAATAATAATAATAATAATAATAATAATAATAATAATAAAATATAATATAATATAATAATAATAATAATAATAATAATAATAATGATCGTTACAATATAATAATCATGACAGTGACGAAAATGATGATTACAAAGTGTTGACTACAAAAGCCATCAAACTGCCTTTGTTTGCTTTTTCCTTTCCTCAGTACTCATACAGTGTATTGTATTTGTAATATAATATAATTAATGCAGTGTAATAAAATTAATGCAAATAAAAGTGACGTAAATAGTACAATATGGACTCAACTTAAACATGAATGATACAGGAGTGTCACACTCATACAAGCAGTTTCAAATGTAATTTCAAGTCGCAGTTAGCACAATATTGAGATCGGTGGCAAAATGCTCCTGCTCGATGTTTGTACGATTATCAGTTACAAGCAGCAATTCTAACACTATATTTAATCTGATTCATGCTCGTAGATAAATCATATTCATCTATGGAATGGTCGATAATAGTAAACTATAATTCACAGAATGTACAAATACAAGACAAAACAATTGTAAGAGGAAATAACGAAGAGCGAAGAAACATCGAGTAGAAGTTCCAGCATATCTTAATTTATATAATATAGTTAACTGGACCACCAAATGAGCCAACCCCGACTCTGTACGATCTCGAAGAGTCAATATTTTTTTTTATCCTTTTTACTTCACTCGTCTACTATCTTTGTATATGCATTTAAAAAAGTTTCCTCTCTGTCGCCTCTTTTTCTTTTAACTTACAACTATTATTAATATTTTATGATATATTAGTTTTCACTATGTACAAAACGCGTATGCTCGTGTTACTGTTGATATTCAACACGTAATACGCACAAAACAGATGAAACGCACGTGTGATTGTTGACAGCTACAGAATAATTAGTGATTTCAAATAAAAAGGATATCTCGAACCTCAATAAAACAGCAAGTTCGTTGAATCTGCTTTTGCGTATAACGATCTCGAAGGAAGAATGACGTTCCAGTCTAAAGATGCGAAAGAATGTTGACGCGTGCTTTTATGTGGAATAAATGCTACAAAAAATTTCGGAAGGCAATATCAATATTATTATAAAATGCCCTATATCTCGTGTTACAAGCTAATGTGGTGATTGTATTGTAGTAGATGCATAGTTTCTATCTAATTCAGCACACGCCATTAATTTGATCTCACATAGTCTAACTAATTATTTGGAATCTTTCTATTTACTTTCAGTATTTCGAGAAACATAAATAGCAGGACTATTTTCAACAACGTTTTGTATCTATTTTAATGCGTATAATTTTTTTTAGAAATCAACGGATAGTTTGCTGACCAATTACAGTTTCTTTTCACGAAATTAGTAGCAATTAATTTCTTCCAACTTCGTTCTTTTGCTGGAACAGTAAGTACGCTGCTGACTGTACGATTAATGATAACATTAAATTGTACTGAGTGCAAATTTGATCACTTTTCTTTTTTTAATGTTCATGTTATGTAACATTTTGAAGCGTGAAGTGCTTTCTCGAATGCACCTTCAAATCTTATATCAGTTACGTCCATAACTTCTCACGTATATACTTTATACTATATATAAGAACTAATGTTCTTTTTTACATGATATTTCAACAAAAACGCTATCACGGAGCAGATATTTATACATAGAAGTATAAAAACAAAATATCACTAAAATTAATTTCATTCGAACTTGTATAAAATGTTTTCTAAAAACGTTTTAATAGGACGGGCTAAAATTAATGTTATCTGAGACATGTTTATAACACGAATACTATGAACCGGTTGCATGTAATTATGTATACTCAAGAAATATATCACCGAGACAAAACCAAATTTACTTTTGATAAGGATAAGTATCCTTTTATATAGCAAGGTATGTAAAACCACACCAATCTACATAATTAATAATTATTATCCGACATAGTGATATTGATATTGATTTAGTTAAACGAAACTGTACTAAACTGTAGTTCAAGTAACTTTAAATATGAGAAACTGACAATGGCTATCAATGAAGAACTAGTGGTAAATAGAACAATGAAACGACGATTAGCAAAGCTTAGCGGAGTGCAAACAATGTGTTTGGAGGCTAGGATGCCTTGTTTGTATTGTAGACCACTTCTTCCACCTGCTCTCGTTCCTAATTCCTCTATAATTGTCTTCAGTTCCCTCTATTCATTAGAAACAATGTATCTATCTTTTTATCTGTCTGTGTTATTAGTTTGTACACTCCCCTTGCCGTTCTCTGATATGTCAACATAAACCTTGTATGCTCAAAGTCATTAATCTCATAAAAAATAAATGAAAATTATTGATTGTATCACATATTACTTTCTCCGCACACTTTACATTTGTTTTGTAACTATCTTTTACCCGAATCAATGTAGTTAAAGGAAGAATTAAGATTTTAGCTTAATTTCACCATTTCATCTAAATAATATAGTGTACTATTATACCAAAGCGTATTTATGAGGTGATAAATCTTAGTAATTGACTTTTTAAAGGAAGCACCGCTTCTTTGGCTTTATCAAAATCAAACTAATTGAGAAATGGAAATCATTATATGAGGTAACATTAGGTAAGAGTTTCTTAGGAAATATGTGAACTCTGAAATTGTTTGCGGAGACAATTAACACGAGAGTGTATCTAATCAAAATCAGTATTTGACGCGAAAGCTGTGGATTATAATAACCTTAGAATATGGATTTGCAAATCCAGCCACCAATACACATTGTCTGCATTTGTCTCCCGTGTGTATCATAATATTACTGCCTAATTTGTTTTTATTAAATATTGACTATTAAGTCCACAGTCTAAACTGTGGAAACAAATATAGTGTTCAGAAGCCTAAACACAGTTCTCACGTCACTCAGGTAATAAGTGCATATTTACACTTAATGTAATAATGACGCTCCTTAAATATCATTGTACTATCTTCTGAGAAATGATACGACATGAATGAATCAATGTGAGGAAACAAACTTAATGATTTAAAAAACACAGTGATACGAGTAATGCTCTGCTTATCAATTAATGTAAATAAATATTAAATTTGCAAGAGTTAATATATTGCATGATGTTGCTTGGGTTACGTAGGGCAATGTAGTTGTCAGGAGAAGCTACAATGTATACTCCAAGGTACTAACATTTGACACTACAGTCCCTGCTATAGTTTAGTATGTTCTTTATATACACTTTATGCAACTTTCTTACGCTCTAACTGCACAACCTTACTATTCCAAATGTCTGATCAGTTTTGAAACGCACGTGTCCTTACACACTTTAACATGAGACTGCAGTGAAAAATTCAGTGACCTTGAACAGCAAACTATACTTGACTTTCGAGCAACAGAATGTATCGTCAACACCGACAGGGCAAGAGAAAATATAAGTAATCATCTTTAATCAATAATACAATTTGTGAAACAAGCTGGCATGGCATATGGTATCCTCTAAACACAGTCTGCACTCCACTAGCTCACCTTTTTTTCTTACCATTGCATATTGTCTAGTAAATTAAATAAAAATTCTTTGATTGCGTCAAGTTTCAAATTTGATGTTCAAAAACACTTCCAAAGGTACGTTTATTTAAAAAATTATACGCAAATGTAAATAAATCTATGATTATGTATTTATCCAATATCAATTTCATAATGACAATAAGTATATTTTCGCGATAGAAACTTGACACCATATTCGTACTTGCATTAATATAACGCAGCACTTAAGCTATACGAATAACGCCGTCCTAATAAATACAATTAATAAGCAAGATTTAGCAGCTTAAGAAGATATTTGCGATGCGTTTGTGCAGTTGAGCCCTCACTTAAAAAATCTTTTTATATTTACTTTCCAACGTCGCAATTGCGTATATTGCATCAATAATGTTGCACTAGTATATTCGACTGTTTGGTTGCCAATACAAAATTAGTTAGGCACAGAGTTCAAGTTATCTTTTCTAAATATTAGGTCATCACCAAATCATGGGGTATTAAATGCTATTGTCATTTTCTTGTGTAAGAAGACACAAATCTGGTATATATTCTTTAAAGATTCTTTTCTTTTACTCTTCTTCTTCTTTTTTTTTTTTTTTTTTTTTTTTTTTTTTTTTTTTTTTTTTTTTTTTTTTTTTTTTGAAAACTGATGATTAATACATTCAATTAACACTATATTATTATTAACATAGCATCTTTTAATTAATAATCTATTCATAAAAATACAATATATGAATTATAAATGTATTATGTCGCATGCAAATCCTTTTTAGGAGCTTGGGTAATTATTATAATATTTATTGGAAATTATTGATATTAGAAAAAATAGTAAATAAATAAAATAAAAGCAATTTTACAATAACCGAAACAAAATAAATCATGCATAAACAGTAACATTCTCTTTATGCGATAGAAATAACATCAAAGTAAAACAAAGTAATGATTTTTTATATATATATATATATATATATATATATATATATATATATATATATAAAATCTTCATACATATATCTATACCTTTTATTAATATATAGCAAGTACCCACATGAAATGGCGAATAACCTTATTTGAAATAACTAGGAGAGATTCACGTCTATGATTTTCATATTTCATTTAAAGTAATAAGCTTTTTTATAGTTAGTTTAAACAAATATACTTGACAAATCAAATAATATAGAAGTATATAGGGATACTATAAATAGAAAGTATAAATAGAAATGTACAGTTTGTAACTAATCTGTCGTGATATGACGAAAAAGTGAAATATTAAAGAAAATGAAAATATTGAACATTAAGTGCTTGCTAGAGGTTTATAAGCATATTGTCTTTATAATATTTATGAGCATAAACGTGAATAGAAACCTGTGCTCTACAGAATAAGTTACTAGATAATAAATGTTATGAAAATTTTTGACTGAAAATATTCATTTTTTTAAATAAACAGTCGCAAATAACTCCATAATTTTAAATCTCACAGAAAAATTAGTTCATATTTTCATGAAAACTACTTATTTTTAAGTAGTTTATTGTTCCCAAGTAAGGGTCTAATAATAGCAACAGTTACATGAGGTTTATATCTAACCTGCTTCACTGTCGCTCGAATCACTGGAGCTCGAAGAAAGAGAACTACTGCTGGAATCACTATCACTGCTACTACTGCTCGATGCTGACAATCGCGAAGGCCCACTGGCTCCTCCAGTTCCAACTACATCGACTGATTTACTACTGTCCTCTGTTAAACAAATTTGAGAATAAATTTAGATATTTGTAATCACTTTATGCTATAATATTCATTTACATCTTATAAAAAAAAAAAAAAAAAAAGAAAAAAGAACAAAGAAAAGAAAATAGAAATACAGGCCTACGTTATAGTCAAAGTACCAACCTTTTTTAGCTGTTTTCTTAACATTGCCTAATTGCCCTGTAACATCTTGTAATCTTTTCTCTAGCTCCTGTTTTTTCTCTGCCATTTGTTCGTCCTTAGATTTACCACTGACTTTTTTATCTATGAAGAATACGAAAATGTCGAATACATTAAAAATGTATATAGATAAGCATGTATTATTTATTAGACGAAGCTTCTCTTTAAAAGCTATGTCAAAATAATGAGTATATTCAAATAAATTATAATAATTACTTAATAATCCTGAAATAGTAAATTTTAAGAGATATTATATCTCTATCAACAGTAAATATTACTAGTGCAGTATTATTAAGAATTAGACCTAGTAACATTTATTTCATTATATCTTTGAACTATATTACTTATTCAAATATATTTTTATATTTTAATAACTATAAAAAAAGCTCTAGTTGTTTTAAAATAATAAAAAAGAATAGAAAACCATATAACGAATCTAATTTATAAAACTGTTGCAGAACCTAAAATAAATCTTACGTGGCTTTTTTCTAAGACACGAAGCGACATAGCTTTCTAATTCCCTCAGTGTGGATGGTTTCAGTGTTTCAAAATCAATCTCAATTTCATCTGGATTGGAATCCCTTAATGAAGGCTCCCGAGATTGTATTATATGCACAACACGTCCTAATTTATCTCCTGTAATAAAAAAAATTGACAATGTATTCTGAGCAAAATTTTCTTACATTTAAAACGAACTTTCATATTTATATTATTAACTGTTCATTAACTATTATTACTTACCAGGTAATTTATTAATATCCAAACTAAGTTGCCTTTTCTCGTCATAAGACATTGGCTTAGCATTATCTTCATCTTCTGAGTCGAATGTAATAGGTGGCGGTTGACTACTAGCGTTTTTCTTCTTAGTTCCAGCTGATCTGCTATTTGCTTTTGGCCTCTTATTCGCAGTATTTGCTGTTGCAGCTTTCCCAGGCCCTCTTCCTTTTCCCTTTGGCTTAGCATTTGCCGCCGTTGGCAGATGATGACTCATGCTTCCTGTTGCATGAGTTTTATTAGGTCCTACCGCTATTGCAGGATGATGAAGATCACCACCCATACCACCAGGCATTTTTAAATCACCCGCTCCCATTGCAACACTGGCTATACTAGCACCAACACTATCAGAGACACTTGGGATTCCACCACTTGGTTTCATTAGTTCTTTCATGGCACCAGTATGACTGGCAACTAGGCTACTACTTTTATTGCTCATTGGCCTTGACTTTGTCTTATCCGGTTTCTTTTTTTTACTTTTCTTCTTACCACTTTCTTCCACTAATTTCCTCATTTGTTCTTGCATAGCTTTCAGCTGTAAATCAAATTCATTTTTTTGTACTACATATATAAAAAAAAATTATATCAATATAAAAGATTAAAAAATACCTCTTGCTGTAAAGCAACTAATTTTTGAGTACGTTCTTCATCTGAATCATCACTCTCAGAAGAACTTTCAGATCCGGAACTGCTAGCACTACTACTGCTACCTTTCATGCCAACCATACTTCCCATTGGTTCATCCGGAATTTTCGCATACCTAATTCATTAAACGCATCATTTCGTTAAGTAAGATAGGAAAAATAAATAAATTTTAGCATAGACATTTGTAAAAACGAACCTCATTTCAAAGACATCTTGAAGTTTCCTAGCCATTGCAACAACGTCATGGTCAGGAGGATTGTATTTATAACAATTAGTGAATATGAGTCTCACATCACTAGCGAACTCTTGTGCTGTCTTATATTCACGATTATCCATTTTTGTCTGTGAAAGAGCGATTGTATCAGTTAAAAACACAGATTTTTAAAAGGATACAATACAAAATCTAATCTAGATAGTTTAAAAAACATTAACCTTTACAGTACCAAGATCCATTGGTTTCTTGATAATATCATGATAATCGTGGAGGCCCAAGAGTTCTGCATCAACTGGTTTGTAAAATGGCCATGCATATCCCTGTACACAATTAGAATGCAAATTATAGGCTGAACGATAGGCTTAATGTTCTTTCTATTCAAATATAAGACTCATAATAAATTACCGAATGTTTCTTCGAGAATAATTCTTTCAAAATCTCGTTACAAGATTTCAAAGCTTCTGAAAGCTTTTCTTTCGACTTTCCGGTAGTATGCTGAGGCTGCAAAATAATATTTAACATAATAAATACAATTATGAAAAAATTAAGAAATTACATTATCAAACACCATAAATTGTAAAAAAAAAAAAAGAAAAAAAAAAGAAAGAAAGAGAAGAAAAGAGAAGAAAAAAGGTATCAACTCATGAAAACATTTTCAATTTACACTGTAACCTAAATTGAGAAATTAACAAAATATATAAACAAAAAGTTTATATATAAAAAAAATATGAAATATTAAAATAAGACGAAAAATTTGTATACTATTTCTATTCTTTTTTTTTTTTTTTTTTTTCCCATATATATGTATACATGTATCTAAAATGAAATGACAAGACAACACAAATGAAAGGAAGGACCATGAAGGAGTAGTAATAAATGTACCTGTTGGGCCATTGCCCCGATCAGAGGCATGTTGGCCTGGTGGAATGGCACTAAGCCGTCTTCCGCTTGCCTCGTTGGCTGAAACAGCCGTGTTACGAACTCTTTGTTAATGTATTAATGGATGATATGATTACAGCATGCAAGGAATAAAAATAGTTGAATATATACGATATTTTAGCTTATTCAGACGATTATTAAAAATTTACGTATCCATATTACGAGGTTACATTACAGAAATGATAAACTTTTTTCTGCTAGAATTTTACCGTTGTACGCAAAGCGAGACAGAGAAATTTAAATTTTATTTCTAATAGATAAGCTTTATACTGCCAACAATTTTTTGATCAAATAATTTTTCTAGGTACGTGTGATTAAATGATGAATAGGTTGTACGTTCAATATGAAGATTGTATGAAAACATACACATAAACCGCTTTGGCATTTTAGAAAATACTTAGTTGCCTGAATACCTTATTAAATAAACAAGATATAACTTTTACCTTCTTTATTTGCCGGCCAGACTCTCGCCTTGTGGGTATTTTGGCATTTTTAGGATCCAGTTTATATAGAGGTTCAAAAGAATTTGCAGTAGGAGTCGTGGTATCAGCCTTTCTCTTCACTCCCTTTTTAAGTTTTGCTGGTTGAGATGGAGGCATTACCGTAGGTGCAGTGGGAACTTGTGGAGGAGGAGGCACAGCAGAAGCTGCTTGTGGATCCATTGCTGGTTGTGCATGGTAACCGCTAGTTGGAGGGACCACTTGTTGAGGCAGAGAGTTATGTGTAGCCATGGGAGTAACTCCCATGGTTGATGGAGGAGCAATAGTAGTTGTATTAGTGCTCCCAGGTACAGATGCAGGTGCTTGGGTGCCAAGAGGAGGCATAGGAATTACACCTGTTGTCCCAGCTGATGTAGCTGAAGGCGTTAGGCTATTTGGTACACTGGAAGTAACTGCAGCTGCACCAGAGGAAGGTCGACCTCGACCTGTGCCTCCTGCAGCCCCTGCCACACCACCTACTGGTGCTCCAACTCTGCCAGCTTTTTTGCCCTTGGGTCCTTTCGGAACCGGGGGTTCGAGTTCCACCTCCTCTTTTGGCATTTGTGCAACCTAATTTCGTTGATATTTATTTTAAATTATCATATATGTACAATTATAATATACATAGTATTATGCATAATATACGTATAACATACATATATATATAAAATGTTATATAAGTGTAACTACCTTTGTGAGAAATAATTTTTCGAGAGCTTGTGCCATAACCACAACATCTTCTCCAGGTTTGTTGTAAACATAACAATTGGTGAACATTGTATTGAAGTCTTGAATGCATTCTTTCCCGCTCCAATAATACGTATTCTCTAATCGTTTTTTGATTGTGCCCAAATCCATTGGCTGCTTTATAATTTTGTGGTAATCCTATTAAATTTACAAATATTTAACTGATTTGCAAGTAATTAATGAAATTCTATTGGATATTTATAATGTTAAATTAATGTTTAAGGTAATATTTAAGGTAATATTTTTCTAACATTCTTAATATTTAGGTAATGAAATAAACACTAAAAAATAAATATAAAATCCACATACTGGCAGATTGAGCTTTTTCGCATCTACTGGTTGCTGGAAAGGCCACGCAAATTGATGCTTCCATACTGGCTTCAGTACACCTTTCTGAAGAAATTGCAGCTGATTGGTAACACGCCCTGGACGATTAGGTGGAGGCACAACAGGTGGTTGGACTACACCATTCACAGGTTCCACGGGTGGTTCATCACGTGGTGGCGGCTCCTTTGCAGGAGTTGCTGGTGTAGTCGTCGTCTTACCAGGTGCACTTGTCTGCATTATCCACATTATACATATGTGTTTTATGTCGATGTTACTTTATTTCATTAGTTAGCTCTATAACTACTGTTGTTATGTAATATTAAATCCATGAATAAAAATAAAATTCTCCTGCCAAGCACAAATTAGACCACTACTTCTTTTTCATATAAAATCAACATTTAGTAATTAAAATTGCAAATAATATTGCTATATAGATCATGCTTTGGTATTCTATTACTTTTATTTTTATAAAACCTTTATCTTAATAGATAAGAATAGAGGTTATTGTTTTTAATAAGATAGTCCCTCAAAGTTCCAGTAGAAACTGCTTAACACACAACAAAGTTAAATAATTTGATCGATCTATTTAGTAGAATTTCATTATGGTATATAAGTTTAGGAATAGTAATAAGATTCGTGCATCATAAAAGTAGATAAACCCATTCATGCAACGAGCGAATTAGGCTGCTAAATATTTAAATTCCATAACCACAGGCAAGCAATTTAGAATTTCTTTTAATAGAAGTCTAATTGAACATGTAATAAAAATATATGTATGTTACAAAAATATTTCCAACTGAAACATAATGGCAACTCTAAATCATTTCATACAATCATGCAATTAAAATATAATAAGGGAAGGAAAATAGATGAAACAAAAGTAGAATGAAGTTGAATTAAACGAAATGAAACAAACATAAATTTTTTTTTTCTATCAAAATACTCTACATATAGAGAGTATACACGAATTTGTCCAAATTGTATTTTGTACGAAATGACTTGCAAGCTTTAAAAAAATGTATATTATAAACATTTAATATCAAATAAAACTAAAATGTATCAGCAAAAAGTATCTTGCTTCATAAGTAATGCACAAGAAACACATATTATTAATATATATATATATAATATATTATAATATTTATTATAATATATTATGTTATAATATATATTATAATATATTATATATATATATAATAATCTTATATTCTTTTTTCATATCTTAGTCTATCTAGTATTAGTTTGCTTGTACATAATTTTATGAAAATATAGAAGCAAGATTAAAAATTGCTCTCGGTACAAATTTGGAGCTGCCATTTTATATTTTAACCATACATATCCTAGTTGAAACAATAGTCAACAAGGAATCTCACCTTCGGTATATTACACAGCCTTTCTCGCTCCTCCACATCTAACTGTAATTCATACATACCATTCAATCAAACAGCACTTAATTTCATTACGTAAAGAAAAAAATTATGCTCAACATAATACCAGGAGTAAGGACATATGCAATAGTAAAGTTTGAACAAGTTTGATTTTTATTCCGGATAATGTAAATAGTTTAGAAATAGATAGCAGATATAAATTACAGCAATAGGAGGGAGGATAGTTAATAGTTACAAATCTAAATATCTAATTTAAAAAGCATATTTAGTTTAAATTTCGATATAAATAGTGTCCCTATTTAGAAATTCTATACTAAGAATTAAAGAAATTTTATATAGATACTACTCACAAGGCTATATAAGACATTTAAACAAAGAAATAAGAAAAGTAATGTAATTTATATTTAATATAATAGAATATAATGAAAGAAAACTTGTTCTGCTTCTATAAGAAACAAAATCTTTAAAATAAAAAACAAATTGACGAATCTCTATATGCTGTTTAGCACATTTTGTCAACTACATTAGGGACACACAAAGGAAATATATGTACTGAATACAGCTTTTATATATAGCATTAGTAGATTAATAAGCAAGCTGCATTTTAAATTAATATTTCATGAAAATTAATCTATAGCTTACCGAATTATTTTGCGAGATAGTGTCCACCTGCTGCATCTTGGCTTCGCTTCTGCAACAAAAAAATACAAGTGCGTAAATAAATTACAAAAACAAACATTAAAGAAAAGGAACATTAAAACATTCAGTATCAAATTTTACATCGCATTGCGGGCTTACAATATCTTGATCTTTAAAATTCACTTGTATATATAACCTATTTTACTTTATCATTGTAACATAAAGTCACAAAATACCACATTTCTCAATGCTTTTCATAGATCAGTAACCACGTTTATTGCCGTCTCTCGAAATTGCAGGATTCGTTACACGAGAGTTGTTAAACTCCAACTGATACAATCAAACTTCACATTTCATGAAATAACTAGGTGTATTTTATAATATAAGGCTCATCTAGTCCACGGTAATGAGCTTCACCTACCTTTCCGACATATATGGTACATAAATGTTATGCAGCAGGTAACTGCCTTACGTTGATGCTTGACGCTATGAGGCTTCATCAACAATCGAGATGGCAAGGATATATTCTGAATCGAGCATGGTAGCTCACTAATTGCTTGCCAAGATGATTGCGCTGCAACCAGGGAGATTGGTGCCGTGGAGGCATAACACTACTCAAGCCTACCAAACGGTAGTACTTTGAATGTCAGCCCTGTACACTGATGTGAGACTCCGTACCTCCAGCCAAGACTTGCGACATTAGCAACATCTGGATAACATAACAACAGGACCCCGTATTGTAACAACCCCAAATTGTTTTATCGCTTTAGAGCAAGTTAAACATTGATATATTTTCAAGTTATATGTGTATATATATGTATATATACACATCACTATAAATTATTTAACATATCATGCAAAACCGAATGTATAAGATACATGCTCGACATATATTTTTTCCATTTTACTAAACATAAACTAGCAATATTTATCAGCTACCGTACCAAAATACGTTCAAATTGCTCTGTTAAACCTTTCCTGTCAATGAAGTTGTTTATGAAACTTTTATAACTGAAAACTACAATTTGTGAAACATTAAGACAGAATGCATGTATCAAATTAAATAACGCTTATTAACATCCAGATACTTATGAAAGGTGTTCTTTGTGTGTATGTGAAAAAGAATTGTATCTCTTTGCAATAATCATAAAAAACATAAATATAGCTAGACTATAATCTTTTCAGCCTTTCTTTATAACGCTATATTATCATTCTTTTATTATTATTATTATTACTATTCTTATTATTATTCTAATGTAAATAACATACTATACAATTAATCTTGATTTTAATATATAATTAAATCGTACTGTAAATTTGTTCGTATATATCTCATTATAGATACATACATGGATAGACAATTGCAACCTTCCAATATTATACTTCTTTATATAAGGAATCTAAAGCGTCAAGTTAAAGACAAAAGAACAATTTGGTACAACAAAGTTAGGAAAATTCAAAATCAAGAAGATGTACGTAAATAATATATACAAATGCTAAAAGTATAAGATAAAGAATAAATTGATCAGAAACAGCGTGTCCAAAACATAATACTTTTGACACACAATGATATCTGCAAATGTATACAAGAATCAAGGTGCATACCCTATTGTTCGAAACCAGTATAAGCCAAAATGGAAAGTTTGATAAAAGTAGCACAAATAACTGGTACACTGGTATAGAAAGTGAGCTGACTATTAAAATAGAAAATTGATAATACATAGGAAAAAACGATGTTGTGAACGACCATAAGATCTCTCTGATGGGAAGCAAGAGCTTCTGCAATGGTGAAGAGGAGCATTGCCAGAACAATCCATGCCGCGAAGACGTTCTACTATTGGTATTCGTATCAAGGGCAGAGATAAGTGAAGAATTCGTGGGTCGAACAGGTGCTTGGTGGTTAGAAGTTGTTATAGTAAGAAAGGAGAAAGGTGAGATCCTTGATACGAGCGATACGAGCGATACGAGCGAGACGAGCAAGAGACGGCGGTAGAGAAATAAACGCGGTAGATGCGGGAGTAGAAAGAGGAGGAGGACAAGTAGGAGAGGATGACGAGGGGAAGGGTAGCAGACCCGCGCCCAGCCGATGCACCCAGCCGACGCACAACAAACACGAGCAAGCCGCCGTGTGAGAATCTAGCCGAGCGCTCGACTGGCACAGAAATCATAATGTTTTTCACAGTGGAGAATTGTGGCGCGCGCGGAATAACCGGGCCGCCTTTTCGCTCACTCACACTCGATTTGCCGTAGGTTTCAACATGGCGGTATGGCCGCTCGGGAAAGAAAGCTCTCAAGGGCCCGCCGCTACAGCCGCCACTTACGCACCACCACGACACACACCAAACGCTATACTTATCATCAACGGACCCAGAAACTTGAAAATCATTTGTAATCACTTACCTGATCAATGGAAGTCCACTTTTCATAGGAATCCTATCGAAAAACACTAGCACTACGTCTTGGACACTGGGTCGCACTACGCTTTCTCCCTGCTTACTAGTTTGGTTGGTCGGTGTTATGGCCGTCGCCGAGTGTGCCCCACCGTATCACTCACTCACTCTCACTCGTGCGAGCGCGAGCGCTCGGTTCGCATACGCGACGAACGCGGACGCGGCCCGACCAACTAGTTCCGCACACTTACGAATAAGGACGTTAATCTCTCGCACTAATATCGTATCAGTGCCTCGTACCGAGCTCCACCGACAGTTTCCTCAAGTCTCGTACAATCGGATGGCTTTCCGTGCCCATGACGATCTCGGATCTAGAAACTAATGATCGCAGCACCAACAATGGCTACGCATTCTTCCGCGACGTACTGAATGGTTCCGTTCCAATATTCCTCGAACACGACCTGTCTATCCATTCCCCTCGCTGCGCCATCATTCCGAATTTTACCGAACTAACTCGAACAAAAGCGCGCCAAATTCAATAGATCATTACCTAACTAGATTCTATTTAACAAATCTATAATTTCTACAGCTAGGTATATCAATGACTAATTCAATTGTAATTACATATTTCAGTTTGATAATTTACCATTATTGGAAATCGCTTGTTTTACGGAAAATGAAGATCTATTTAAAAATAACCGAGTATTCAAAATTCATTCGAAAACATATTTATCTTGTATTCCCCTGTGTTATTAGAATATTTAATAGGAGGAAGAGAGACTAGGATTTACAAGGTATACAATAATTAAACGATTTTATTTTCAAATTAAGATTGAACTTTATTAATCAATCCAAAAATTAATGGTTAATTTCCATCGTTCCATGTCCACCCATATACAATTGCACTTTTACATGGTTGAAGTGATAATTTCGTAAATATAAATGTTAACAGATATTGATAACAGAAAAGAAAATAAATTTTAATATTACCGTAATCGGTTAATTTTCTTATTTGAAACATAACGTTAAAATGTTTTAACCACCGCGCAAGTCGCGGTTCAATTCCGCGATTCTACAATTGCTGCAATGCATTTTGGGATACGCGTAAAATCTATAACTATATTTCACTTCTATAACACTATCTTTTAAATAATTAAAATAATATCGGGAACAATATAATAATTAAAAATTTAGTTAGCACGTAATAAATTTTACAAACGATTCAAATGATGTCTTGTAGACGTGTACGTCTGCATCACCATACAAAGTTCCGTTACTCATCTAAGATAGTGAAATACGAGCTTTTCTTTGTCGTACTATTTCAAACGAAACACAAACTGAGCTTTTGAAAAACTAAATTTTTCAAGCATAGTAAATAACACACTTGGACAAATAATCTACTAAACATCTAAAATCCTATCAATGTCATAAAGTAAATGATGCATCGATAGTCTACAAACTCATGACATTGACTACGGTAGTCAATTGGACAATTATACAGTATATCACATATCACTAATTGTATAGTTAAAGAAACACTAAATAAAAAAAGGTTTTGCGACAATTTGAATTGGTATCCATAACAAGATGCTATTATGTACATTGACACAACCAGCGGTGGCACTAAATCACAAAATGGCGTCTCTTAGACGATTACTGTCACCTTTCAGTAATTTACATGATTAAAATGTGTCACTTCGAATAGAGGCATTAAATCACAGAAACGACAGATCTCGACATTAAGAAAACAACATACCGCGATATTAAAAAAGGAAATTACGAGAAGATAAAGAAGTGTTCGAAATACTTAAGATTAACGACCATTTTGGCTTTGATGACGTAATGAAATACGAAAGTCAAGAAAGAAACTAGATATTTAGGAGCCAATGTTAGTGCACACGCAGCACACGTTAGCATCCTTCCGGTCGCCATCAACTTTATCCCGTTCTGACCAGCGATTGGTGTACTTTTGTTAGAGTCTTCGGGACGAACCAATAGTTTGAAAGCCAATATTGATGAGTCATGTTGTTTAGGATTTTCCATCCTGTTACGTAACGCTATACGATGTTTACTTCTCTATAGTTCTCTATACTTGGTAAATAAACATTTCAATAGAAACGTGATATAATACTTGAAATACATAATATAATACAATTTTATATGAAAGTACAATATTTTCATTTATTTTCGCATGTCATTTTATTTTCATCTTGTATTCTTATTTACAATTACACAAAAGTTGTTTATAAATAATAGAAAAATAAACGAAACTCGAGAATTAAATCATATATCTAAATGACGCACGTATACTGCCAATTTGTTATTATACTATTCCCCAAACTTCTTCAAACGCGGAGCATAATTTGCTACACGTTAAAGCACCAGATAGTGGATAGTTGCTTATAGATATAGTATCTTCTACATAATCTGGCTTCACCTGTAATTTCAGTTATTAATAAATAAAATGGTCAAACTAAATAAGACATAACATATAACGACGTATTGTATTTGACACTTGTATGGTTTACCTGTCCATGCGCCATTGCTCCTACCGTAATGGCTATTGGTTCATCAGGGAGAACTAATTCTCGCGGATTTTGTACCTTATTTGCACTAAATGACATTGCAATTTTGCGACAGCCAACTGGCAGATGATCGGTAACTGGATTTTTAATTACTTTTAATAATTTCATCGGACCATCAGAGGCACGAATACTGAATTTATGTAACAATTGCACTGCAAAAAATACGAGAGAAATTAATATAAAGCACAGTCTTGTACAAAGATCACAGGAAAAACACCTGATAAGTAATCATTTTTTAAAATGCGGTCAAAATACATCGTTAAAACGAGCATTTTAATACGACACAATTAAAAATGGGAAGCCTTTTGAAAACAATGAATATGTTGACAAGGTGTGGCAAAAATCTTAGAAATATAGCTATATAAAGGAGCGATATTTCTAAAACTATGGATTAGCCTTAAAATCATATACGGGGACAATCGTAGTAACATGGGATTGCTCGTCGACCTATTGAATTTTACAACTGCTCACCTGTAAAACACAAAACGTGACATATCGTGTTTCTCCTTATGCTCTTTGTATTTTTTCAATATCCATAGAAATTCATCGTTTATATTTACCCATAAGGCCGGCAAAACGTTTAAACGTTCTTGGTATCCTGGTTTGTGGATTTACTTCTATCAAAACATTCTTTTCCGTATGGAGATAAACTTGCAGAAGACCAGTTCTATTTAACGGGCTATCCATTAACATTAATAAACATTGATGAGTAATATCTGGTCGGCACATGCCAGGATCACGATTATTCTTTTTTAATATATTAACGTGATCGTCACAATTCAATAACTGAAAGCTATTTCCAACCTAAATAAAAGTTGTTCGTTATAATTGTATGGGCAACAAAATTATTATATCGTTTACAATGAAACCAATTTCTTAATGACTTTTATACGTATCTGCCCGGAATACAATTACTTTGATAAGTGAATTGAAAATTCTGTTACTAATCGATAAATAAATTCATTGGTACAAGTTCAGGAAGACAAAGTGTAATAAAACAGGTTTAGAATATATTTTAAAAGTTACGAATAAAACATAACCTCACCTTAACCGATTCTAATTGAGCGTTTTCTAAGATAATAATCAAACGTTTCTCTTGGTTTTTGATGTGAGCAATATGAAGATGTTTAGGAGCTGGATCGTATTCAGAGTCGCTATTTCCATCCCGAGTTTTGCGCTTTTTACCCATCTTCCTTAAATTTACAAGTATGTTAAAAATCAGTGGACAACAGTAATAAAAGCGTAGCGCTTAAACGCGGAGGTTACAGCAAGAACTGAGAGATGGCGGAAGTTCGAAATTCCGTGAATCTTTAGAGCATTTGTTTCGATACAATAGTGCATGGAATAAATCTATGGTGAAGCGATAATATTGGATTATATACTAATTAGTTGGTATACCAGATAGTATATGTCAGTAGTACGCAGTTACTAATTTAAAATGCGTGCAGGGAATGTTAAGGGAATGTAATAGCGTTGTTTAACAATATAATAAACAATACAACGATACAACAATGTTGTTCATATTCAAGTAATAGTACTGTTATATAAATTATTGTTAATTTTAAAACAAGATGAACAAATATAGGGAAGAACAAGGAAATATTGGTACGTAGAAAGTAAAATTGAGCGAGTATATATGGAGATAGGATAATTGTAGTTAATTAAAGTTGTATGGCATAAAATTAGACGCGAACATACTAATATACATAAGAAAGTTCATTTTCTGAAAGTAAATGCTTTTCGACGACTTTTAATATCAACCAGTTGCTGTGCCTGTTTCTTGAGAGTGTTTCTAGTTGGTATATCCTCTTCGTCTTCAGAAAGCAACGTCGCCGGTGTCATTGCGGATGGAAATCGTGGGAAAAGTGGCCCTCCATCTATACGTGCTGCTTTTCCCTCCACTGAGTTAGTCGTAATCGATACTGTTTCCAACTAAATAACGAATATTAATTAGACAGATTAATATCTAATTATCTAGACGTTTGCAGAATTATAAATTACCGTTCGATTATACAAGCAACGCAAGCAACGAAATTTCTTAGAACGAAATATTACTCATTATCGATAGTAAGTGTTTAGATCACGAAAGAACTTGGATTATCGACTATCGACTATCGACTATCGACTATCGATTATCGATTATCGATTATCGTAGTCGTAAGATAGTCTTAGGTCCATAGTTTCTAAATAGTAAATTAGACATTCATTTTGTTACACTTTATTTCCAATTACACTTTTGGCAACTATTTGTGCGATATTTGCTCAAATTCATCTTGCGCGACATTAGTATCAGTTGATGAGTTAAAACGTGTATAGTTTACCTTGTCAATCGATATTTCCTGCAATACTTGCAAATACTTGTCTTGTCCACCTAAAGTTTCAATGGTGTTAGTTAGCTTCTCATTTATTAGATCTAGGAGCTGCAAAGGGTGTTGAATTTCGCTTGATTCTTTAGGCAACCTATCGATTATATCCTGAAAGATGCGAGAAAATATCGCTATATTATTATATTATATTATATTATATTATATTATATTATATTAGTACTCGATTAGTAGTGGTACA
Source organism: Bombus pyrosoma (assembly GCF_014825855.1). Lineage (NCBI taxonomy): Eukaryota > Metazoa > Arthropoda > Insecta > Hymenoptera > Apidae > Bombus > Bombus pyrosoma. Next base: position 436,690 of record NC_057772.1, on the reverse strand, counting down.
ATAGTATCGGTTTTTCAGCGATAAAGCGGATTTGATTGATCCTGTGAAATATTGTTTAAAGAAAAAATATCATAATTCTGGTGGTGATATTGGGTGGTGTTGGTTTCTAAGAGAAGATGTTTCTTCTTTGTCATGGATATTTGTACTACAGCTAGTAAGAGAACCGAAAGAAGATTGTAGGACGAGTTAACGAGTAAGGGCAGCACGTACCAGCGAGATCGATTGAATCAATAATTGATTTTCTCGTGGTTCGACGTGCTACCGAAGTGTTTACTTTCGATCAGGTTCGAAGGTGTTAACGCGGTGGGACAGCAGCTTCTTAAGGTGAGAATTGCAGACAGGGATTGTTCAAGGAAGTTGATTGGTCAACGACTCGCATGTCGGCGGTGCTAAATCTTCAGAGACAATATAATGGCTATGAAAACTCGAAGCGGCTCCATTCCGGTAACCACCATTCAAGCTGCTTTTACTAATTTAATTAGGAATTTACATGGTATTTCCATCGACCATTTTAACACCACATAGCCCGCTTTCATTTAGAGATTTCATTTAGTCGGCCTGTTAATTCATCGACATATTTCTTTGTTTACGAATGAACGAATATACGTTAATTGAAGATCTTTCAAGTATAGGATAATTACAGTTTATTAGAAACAGTGGCATCAGAATTTTCACACGTTAATTTATACAATTCGCAGGATGAAAAACTCGGAACATCTCATTCGTTCAGAAATTCAATTCTATATTAACAAAGCTTTTCTTATCAAAAGATTAGATAAGATGGTGTTTCATTAATTAATGAAATATTGAATATGAGAAGATGCTGTAATTACTCACTCGAAATTTGTTGCACACGTTCCACAATGTCATGGTAATTCCTTGCAACAGATCTTCCACCTTCTGCCTTCTCGCGTCTGCTTTTAATCGGCGCGATCGCTGTTGGTCGATGCGACGATTCAGTTTCTCCGTTTCTTCCGCATTTCTGACATACATGGTGTCTGTACAATACAATATCTTTGACGAATATATATATATATATATGGAAACAGGTGGAAACTCACTGTTCCGCGTCCTTCGTTTCAGAGAACTTTCTCATTTCCATTTCGTCGACAAGCTGCAGTCTCTGCTTTTCTAAGGCCATTTTCTCTTGCTCCGTGGCCAGCCGCATTTTCTGCAGATTATCCTTAGTCGCTCGCTGACCCAGAAACCGGTTCACAACGTCTTCGGATCTGGACACTCCGGTGGCACTGCGAAGCTTGGCGAACGTCTCTTCGAGTCGTGTCACCTCGTCCTTGGTAATGTCCTCCGCATGCTGTACATGGCTTTCTCCGCGTGTGTCAAAATCATCTCGCGGACGCGAATGGAATATCATCTTTTCCAAACGCTCGAGTTCCGTTTTTCGCTCTAACACGCGTTCCCTGGTCGTAATACGTTTTCGTTTAATTTTAGTTTGCATCTAACTAGCATCGACGAAAGCTTACATCTTACCAATACTCTTGTTAATTTACTGCTGATTAAATGCCGATTAAATCTAAAAATTCTGCCCGAATAAGATACCTTAAGAACTCGTCTCATTTTTACATCGATATTTTATCTTTTTGCATAAATAAGCGGCCTTCTCACTCTACTCTATAATATTGTTCATCATTGTTCACCAGATTTTACACGGATTTACCTCAACTCTCATCGATCATACCTGTATTCTTCAAGGACAGCATGACGCTCTTTGCTACAATTTGTAACCTCGATTTCTTCTTTTATCAATGTTTCCTGCATATTATCCTTTAACGTAATAGCTTCTTCTTTCGCTTTCTGTGCACAGATAATGCGATCGATGAATAATTAAATTCGCCCTATATCTTACAAAAGAAAGGAATTATCTCGATACGATTAAAGCGATGCCTTGCCTCCAGACGTTTCATTTCGTTCTCTTGCTCCTTTATTTCATCTTCCAGACTTTTCAAAGAAGATGCATAAAGCACAGATCTCTGTTTTAGATCGGAGCACATCGACCGATATTTCATTCGTGCTATGTTCGCTTTGATTTGCATCATCCTGATACGCTCCAAACGTACTTCCAGTTTAACAATTTTCTGTCACCATATAAACGCAACTTTAACGGATGCTCTAACGATGTTTATCTGTATTGTTCTAACTCACGTTTCGCAACGGATTCTCTATCTTCTCCTTAAATATCTTCTGCATCTTATTGCTCGTTAATTTACTATATTCATCCAGCAACGAGTGCAGTCTCCGCTGTCGCTAAGGAATATTTACGCTTCTATGGATATAAAATACATTCGCGCCAGTCTAATCTTTAACAGATTGATATCGCGTTGCTCACCTTCTTACGTTCGTACTTAATTAGATCGTGCTTCTTTCTTAAGCGTACATTGTCCTCTTGCATTTTAGTAATTGTCTCATCTAAATTGCGTTTTTTCTCACAAGCCAAAGATTTGCGACTTACGTGAACTTTGCCCTCTGATTTCCCCTCGTTCTGAAATAACGTCAAAAACACACACACACACACAAAATGTATAACCTTTTCACGCCGAATGATCTACTTAATCAATTTTAAGTTTTTTTAATCGTCGCATTCCATAATTACGTTCCGTATGTTTGCATATTCCACGTAGAGTTCTTTAACGCTTTGCTTGAGAGTTGCGATTTTCTCCCCGTACTCGTGCTTCTTAGCTTCGTATTCTTCGAAAGTCGCTTTTCTTTGTCCCTCTGCCAACATAAGACACATACTTACAGTACCATTGAACGATTTACTTCGTCTATTTATACTGTTACGTCCCGTGACCTTACCATATACCAAAATCCATCCCTCGCTCAAGACGGCCATCAGCTGTACAAATATAATTAATCGTATCCACGATAATCCTAAGGAACTGTCATAAAATTTAGCATCTTTACTTTACCGTCAAGACCCTTAACGAGCCCCTTAACAGGGCCCTTAATTGCCACAAAACATCTTTCAAGTCGAGAAACTCCTTAGGATTATCATTCAGATAAATTCAGGTTCATTCAGGTAAAACACGGGAAAAGCGGGTTTTTCCCATGTTTAACAGCCTCTTAATAATCCCGTATAAATATAAATCCCGTCGCAGAACATAACTTTACTTGCTATCATCCCTTCGAACAGAATACATCTCAACTTGCCCTTTACCTTTGGCTGAAAACACTTCTACCTGCACCACTCACATTCTTCAAAGTTGTTGGAAATAGATAGCACATTTAATCTGTTAACTCATTAACGTTATAATCATCTTGACCGAAATAGGGGATCGACTGATTCATGGTGTCGATTATCATATGTCGTAACGAGAATTTACGACTCTCTGCGAACGCGTCTCTCTGCGAAGCGGTCGAACATGTACTATAACCAACTATATCGACTCCGTATCAACTATTGCTACGATATCAACAGCTTCTCGGAAGAATCAAGGATGATCAAGAAGTCAAATTTTGATTGTCAAGTTTAACTTTAATATATGAAAGCAAAATACGACGGTAAAATAAAAAATGTTTCAACGAAAAAGTCATTGGATAAATGCCGTAAGATAGGAAATAATATTTTATACAAATGCTCGAGTTGGCGAGTTCGCGAACTGAAGCGATACTTGCCAGTTTACGTTTAATAGAAACGCTCACTTTGTAATTAGCATTTTGATAGCTAGTATATATCGATATGCCAGTAGAAATGTTCTTTTTTCTTCTTGAAGAAGCCACTTATATGACACGAACGTTTTTTTTTTCTTTTTTTTTATTTTTTTTTTTGAACTTGTAGTCTTTCCGGTTAAACGTGTTCTTATGTATCTCTGTATGCAATCGGCAACTTGCTTGGGAAATAAACGCCAGCGAATTGTTTTCTTTTCTCAAACGACGTTATACGAACGACGTCGTAGCAAATATATGAATATTAGACCAGATTAAGCAAACAGATTGTAACGTTACTATTTCCCGCAATATCATTTATTTACGTAAATTTACCTGATAGTTGGATCTTTTTCTTGATCTCGGTGATTTTTTTATTCAAATCGTTTAGTTTGTCTTCTATAGTGGGCGCTAACGGGTCAGACATGATTTCACACAGAAACTTGCCAAGTAATCCAGTTTATCGACTGGATACTTGGCGTTGTCCTGGTAACGACATTACGTACAACTGTTTGCTCTAGGTGTCACGCGTAAACCGTAAAGCGCAGAGCGTAAAGCGCAGAGCGTAAAGCGCAGAGCGTAAAGCGCAGAGCGTAAAGCGCAGAGCGTAAAGCGCAGAGCGTAAAGCGTAAAGCGTAAAGCGTAAAGCGTAAAGCGTAAAGCGTAAACGTGTAATTTATAAACAGTTACCTAATATATCAATTTTTAATCTTTTAATGAATATATTTTCGTTAATATCGTTACAAAAAACATGCTTAATTAGGGATATTACTAACTTATCGCCAGTGTTAGATCGATCTTTAATCTCTGTACAATAAATTCTACTATTTTATCTTTACATATATACTAGCGTTTAAAAGTTAAAAATCGCTTATTTGATGAGAATACATTATGCAAATAGCATGAATCAAAGTATAATAGTTCTAGTCTTATTGTTAGTCTTTGTATTTATTTAAAATGACTTGAGAATTGAACTCTTAACCTAATACTTATCTGTATTTAAAACCGTGAAAAAGAAATCAAAATCCAACGAGTAGATAAAGCATTATGGTTGTTACTATATATCAAAGAAGAAACCGATGAAACGCTACTGTTCACAAGACTAAAAGACAAGAAATAATAAATTAAATTATTTTTTATTTTGAATCATTTTAGCAACCGAGGCTCGATCTTTATTTTAATTTAACAAGGAAACTATAATAAAATATACGGAAACCAAGGATCTTTTAATCAAAGCATCAACAGTTAGTATAATATGCGGTCATAATAATATGCGAGCAAACGAAAATGCTGTTATCCTGTTGCTCTTCATCTTACGCGACGATACATCGCTCGAGGATGTTGGTGGTTCGATGATGGTGTTAATCGACCCATTAATAAAAACTAACGACCGTCGTATTTACAGTTTCGTGCGTGTATCTTGCGTGCCTTCGGGAACACAAAGGGAAAAGCAATTCGTAAGTCTTGGTCCGTTGAATGGACTTAAGGAGAGGGCACCGAATTATAATTATAATTCCGCATTTGTATTCGTTAAGGCAACAGCCGCGTTTGGCGCGACGACTGCTACGCTGCCGATGAATTTCGCGTTACACGCAATCAACCGCTGGAAGGTTAATTAATGATCAGACATGCTTGGCCAGTACTTGACGGGGTTTCATACACATCGGCGCGGCCTCTTGGTACTTTATAACTGACCACGTTCGTTGCGTTCCGTTTGCCGCTTGAATTCTAGAGAAGCATCACGCGCCACCGTGTTAGATTTCAATCCGGTCGAGAATCAGGAATTCGATTCACATTTGCCACTCGAATTCGTGAAACTGACAATAAGTAAAACACGTCCAATGGTAATTTGAAAAAAAAAAAAAAGAAAAAAAAGAAAGACACAAAATAACAAGAAAGCAGCTTAATGGTTAGCTCGTTGTTACACGTGCGGATGCTTTAATTAACAACCTTGATAACGAAACAATTAAATCGCCGTCGTTAGACTGTTCGTTCACACGCAGAGTAGTGCAGCGAAAAGATGGAATTAATTACAAGTACTACACCATACCTATCATCTACCGTAACAAAGACAATCGATTAAGGATACCTATATTATATCAACGACGAAAGATACGACTCACTAGCTCGAGATATATATGAGATGGAAATAATTGATCGAAATCTTGTTTAATACTTGTAGATAATACTTTTACGTTTGTAAAAATGTATAACCATATTATTTCAAAGCATCTGTAAGAATAATGTATGAAATAAAACCATTATTAAATATCAAATGAAATTTAATTTCCAATGTTGTCCGTATATCGATCATAATATCGAGTGACATTGTGATATTAGTAAAAATTATTTCACATCCTATTTTTGATTGTAGCATAAAAAAAAATTGAATTGAATATCGAATAAGTTATCGTGTAGCTAAAGTGTAATAAATGCGCGCTACGGCCTCATTCCGTTCGAGCTGCATCTTTATTGGCTCACGTGGTCAGCCATCCTATAGTGGCGGAGTGATACAGCCGTAGAAGGCAGGTGCGCGCGCATTGAGGAACTACTTTCAGCGCGTTAAGCGAACAATAGGGATCCCAGAAGTGTTTCGGACGCGGTCGTGTTCGTATATGGTTGCCGCATGCTTTTTTCTCGTATTGCCTCGCGTGAACGTGTACACATTTTTGTTGGACGTATCGGAGGTGACATAGATTTCGGACGATGTGCGTGGTCAAGTGACGGTACGCGGATTTTATACTGAAGTGCACCGAAGTGTTGGTTCTTTCTAGTGTGTGCGCCCGGGTCCCGATGAGTGTGTGTCTACTCGATGTGTGTGGATAAAATTCACGGCATCATGTTGCCACAACGAAAATTGGATTACGCATCGATGGCGTATTTTCTTCTGCCTCTGCTCATCCTTGTTTTCTTTCCTGCGGTGTCCGGTAAGTGTAATATCACATATTATTCGAGGATATTACGCGCACTTCGGTCAGGAGTCGGTTTGAAGTCATTGTTCCCCACATGTCGCTGCTAGGCAACAGGTCACGAAACAACGCTGAGCGCCGGCGCGTTAGACGCTTGCTCTTAACTGACATTCGGCATATTTTTCAAACGTTTCATCCGTGAAACGTGTTATAAAACGTTTGATCAACGAGGTCAAACCGTTGAAAGATTAACGAACGATTTCGTTCGTATAATTAGTATTCCGAAGCGATGTCGGACATTGCCGTGCTTGCTTTCAATTACTACCTGTCTCAAAAATATTGACCGTGTCAGTGGTTGTAGTACTCTCCCTTCTCTCTTGCTGCTCAACGTCTCTTTATTTCTCCAAACGAATATTTGTCAATAACTTCTTCCTTTTCATTTTGTTTTTGTCTTTTATATGCGCATGCAGGCTACTAGCATTAAAAAACACATACTAATACTATTATTTTTACCTGTGAGATTAAGATACTCATTCTATGTACATGTGAAAATTGAATTATTTTCTTATTTATTGCTATCTAAAAAGAAACTTATTTCAATCCTTTATATATTCTTCACGTATGTATATATGTATGTTAGCCTGCTCGAATACACGTGGTTAGTGGTTATGTTACTGTCACAGTGGTGCTCAATTTCCATATCATCGATAAGAGTGTACTTTAAAGTTGCTAGTCCCTGAGGGACAGGTGCCCAACCCCGCTTTCCAGGAAACGAGTCTTCCTTCCCTTGTGTGCGCGTAAACATCCGATGTATCGCGTTCCCGTTTCTTTTCATTATTTTCTCGCAAACGACACTTTTCATTTTCCCTCATATACGACAATTTTTTGGCCTAAAAACTTCTGCCTGTTATCGTCTCATTTTTATACCGCCAATTGATCGAAAAAGTGCACCTACAAATTTCCTATATGTATGTACAGTGGTATGAAAAAAAGTTGTCGCAACTTCTCATTATGTTATAACAAGTAAAGGAATAAAAAAACATGTAGGTACATAGAGGGCCTTCTCATGTACAATTCTATTAATTATTAAGTATATTAAATATATGTCGGCGCAGAAAGGACTCTATTCCTTAAAGACTCGATCGAATAAATATTGCGGCAGTTGTTCGTAGTTAACAAAGTGAAGAACGGTATTGGCAAATGATTCGACGCCATATTGAAAACGATGCCATATTGGCGGGTAGCTCGTTGTCAATTCTATTTGATTTTTCATACAGACTGGTCCTCTGCGATACAGTGGAAGTAAAAAGTAATATACAGCGACAAATAATAAAAGTACTTAGTACATATATATATATTTCCTTATTTATCGTAACACGACGAGAAGTTGCGAAAATTTGTTCACATCACTCTATATAAATACAGAAACATACGTATATTTTGTAAGTTAGGTATCCACAAATGAGAAAGTAAATCATTTTTCGCAAAGTATGTATGTACATTTTTTCGTTGGATCTAATGTAATATAGATACATATTACGATACAAATAACAATACTAATAAATATGAATAACACTATTAGTTTAACATTAGCGTTAAATGTAATCATGAATATTTAATATTTGAATAATTGAATAATACAATTGAGTAAGAAGAGTACAAGTTATATATGTTGATTATATATACGATACGTTGATCATGAAACTTGTAGCTTATGTGGCTAAAAAGGATGATATCGGATTTTGCAATGTAAGATTTTATCGAGTTTCAAGTTAATATAATTCGCATAAAAATGCAATAAAATTAATAATAATATGTGTATCTAGAATAAAATGTAAACAATACAGAGTAGTTTAAGATCTTTCGAACGTTCCTGATCGTGAATTTTCATTTTCACTTTTCTGTACCGCGCAAATCCGTGTAGGCGATGACGTAAGACTGTCTTAGGCCTTAGTACGGTACATACTTAGGCGGGAAGAACGTGCGGTCGGTACAGGGCAATCGACCAAAGAAAGTTGGTAAAACCGAATAGTAGCGACACGCAGACAAATGCAAACTCCGATCATTCGGCACTGTTGCATAACAAATTCCATTTTATACCTTCCTTAACCTCTATACACGAAGGTGAATTCTTCGGTATCATTTTGCATTAAGATACGTTCTTTTGACTGAATACGTATTTCACATTTCTTTTTCCCTGTTAATCTTACAATTAGCTATTATGCTAGTGATGGTCGTTGATAACCGATATCAATTAATGCGAATCGATTTTTCGACATTTTAACCTTGACGCGATTTTTATTCGAGACGTTGCATCTATTGGGTAAAAAAAAAAAAAAGAAAAAAAAAAAGAAAAGAGAGAGAATAATAAAGGATTTGATATCACGGGATTACGTTCTGGAACGTTCTCCGATCGAGACAAGTTGGCAGTCGCTTCCGAGAGCGTACCGAGGACCTCGCCTCGAGTCTGTTACTTGGCGTTGAGATATTCTGAATGCGGCATGGCGGCAGTTCTGCAGACTATCCCCGCCGTTCTTATGTTCTCAGGCTTTCTCTTCTCTCTCTCCTTAGGAAACGATTCGCCCCGGACTTGACGTGCTTTCACACAAAACCATGCGCGCGTCGTCCCTGCGCCAATTCACTTTCGCGAGCCTAACTCGCAATTGATAGGTTAACATTTTGCTCCTTCTTAAAAATTCAATTCAAACGAACGAATAGTTTATAGTATTGAATGTTTTGGAATTGAGTAAAATGGAGATTGTGTTAATATTACATTTACATTCGGTGTGTAGAAAATTATCATGTCCCGATCGTTCTGTCACGTTCTGTACCTCTATCATGTATAATATTATACATCGTACATTATACGATAATATAAATTTTCATAAATAAGAGCTTGTTCAGTGAAATAAATAACAATTTCAAAATTTTCATCGGTAGGGCTTTGAATTATGACGTAAATGAAATAATTATCAAAAATTTTATCATATTAGGTAAATTAATAAATCGCTCTAGTAAATAGCTCTCTTGACTTTGTTTGTCGAGTCTGGGGAACTTGGTCCAGGAAAATGTTATCCATTTGTTAAGGTAAAAATTGCTATCATATGCTTTCATTGCCTGTTATATCTTATTTTCTAATTGTTGTCGTTTGAAACGTCTCTATCATTTAAATTATATTTATACGTATACATACATATACATATATTTTACTTATCTTAGATGCTTATATACTAACGCAATATTTATTATTTCGAAATATAATTGACATCTCTTTATTTACTTCAGCATGATATATAGGTATTTTCTATCCGTAGAAGAACATCTCGCATTAAAATTGTTAGTGCTACGCAATAATATAAAATATCACGTAGCGTTCTTGTCATTTCGCTCGTTGTCAGAATACAAAATACAGAATACAGAATTCCGATCAAAGAAGACAATTCTAATTATGTACTTGTAGCGTACTGTACATATAACGTGACTGTAAGTCCATAAAGATCCTTTAAAATTTTCGACAGTCGTTGACTAAGATTAAGATTTTCGATGTCGGTATTCGGCCCTTCTATATCATATGTACAATAGTTACTAGAGATAGCCGAAATCAGGCACGGCTTAGAATGCGACGTGCGATCGACCTGTAACCGGTTCCTCGTTCCCTTTCATCGATTCAGGGGCCACACGAGCCTTCCGTGCACACGTGCACACGTGCACATATGCACACATGCAACTTGAGAAACGCGTATACGATGATACTAAAGTCCGCCAAGCGTCTTTTCTACCGTTCACTCAGTTAGCTTAGGACATTAAGGTTAGCTTGGGGACATTCATGAAGAAACGTCGAAATTTGACTTGATCCTGTGGTAAAAACCTGACTGATTTCGTTCTTGCAAAAATTGCACGTTAATTTACCCCCGGCAAGGACGCGATCGTTCGGGTCGTTATCCACGATAATTCATGCATGCGCGATTGTCGTTAACGACTTCACTGTCGATGAAACCGGATTGGTGCCCGATCAGATTTTCCACCAGCTATTAAAGACCGCACGAATCACGCGTGTTTTTCGAATGGCTGGATATCGGATACACCGATACTTTTTCCTCCTGTTCTCCGATCGTTCCGTTTTCTCCTTTAAGTCGAGGCAGGACATTGAAGAAAGACGATAGATTGTCGGTATCTCGCGGCATCTGTTAACTAAAAGGGCAAGATCTCTGACTGTACGCCGCTTACACCGACCTAGCCTATACGCCACGCGGACATTTGCATTCGTCTTAACCTCCGTATCGTCCCTTTTCTCCTTGTTGTTGACGCATAGCGTAAAACCGCATAATTAAGGTCTTTGGCTACCGTACGTCTATCCGTTCTTTCCGTCCTTTCCGTTTCTCTCTGCCAGTTACGTGGACGTTCGGAGATCCGTGCTGTTCCTCAGTATCGTGCAAGAATCGAGGATTGTGCCGTCAGTCAATGGCAGGACAGCCACGAGCCCTTATAAAGCACCAAAGGATCTATCCTGCGTGGCAGTATGTAGATTTCCAAGAAGCTCGACTCATAGGGAAAGGATTTTTTCGATGGATAGGAAGCACAGGAGGGATCTTTGTACACGGTTGATTAGAAATCTATGTTCGATAGCGTCTAGTTGGATCGAACACGATACAAGTTTTCACAGAATTGCCGATATTAAGAATTTATCGCTATTTTAAGAGTTCTCGTGATGATATTTTGAAGCCTTTCGGGCATTTATAACCTCACACCTATATTTTTTGTGTATACCTATATTTTTAAATATATACTTTATTTGTATACTCCTCTGATACTTTATCGTGTAGCGGCACATGAGTTAGAGGCCTCGGAGTATCAAGATCGTTAGGATACTACACGTAATGCAAGAATAAGTGAACTCCGAGAAAAACAATGTCGCCGCTACGTGCAACCGTCGAACAAAGACGAATTTGAATTTTCCGACTCTCCCCCGACCAGTATAAATAAGCGGACGCGATCGCAAGCAGATGAGTTACAGTCAGTTGTCGATCGGTTGTCAACCAGTTATCAACGAATTATCAGCGATCTAATTAACGAGTCGTTAGCGATCCTATTTATACTTATCCTATTCTGTTCTATTATATCCTATCCTATCCTATTAGATCCTATTGTACTTATACACCGTACAGTTTTAGTGAATCGGTTAGTACGAGCGTCTTTGCGAACATTATCTGTATACTAATTCATCATTTTAAATATATTCGACGGTCTCAACAACGAGCAATCTCGTCCATTAAACCTCACCGACCAACCATCCTCTACACATCGCACCTCTACAATCGTATTACGTATTTCATACGTATTATTACATATGGTACAATAGAATTTCCAAAGGATTTGTCTTATTTCAATCATTTTCCAGGATACTTGTGCCTTATACTTCGTTCAGAGACACAATACCGACGACGATGCTATCAGTATTTTGCAATCTAACGACGAACGAAAAGTTATTCAACTACTTGCAACTTTCTCACAAGTATTAAACGCGTGCTCCCTCCGAAGAGAAATACGCTTTAATTCGCTATCGTTCCCGACAATCTTTCGCGGCCAGTGATAGACAAGCGAAACTGTTGCGACCTGGGGCGGGAAAAAAAAGGTGAGAGCGAAAAGTAGCGACTGTTTTCGTGGTGAGAAGACCACCGCCAAGCTGTTTTCTTACAGTGACACGTGGAAATGGTTTCACGCAAGCGGATTCGAATTAGCCTAAAGCGATTATTTCCCGCGGCACGAGCACGGACAGTGATTCTTGTTATGTATTTCTCCGTCGCGTTGCATCGATATGCCGATTTTTCCCAAGACGAGCGACATCAGCATCGCGAATATACGCGAAAGGCTCGTTCCACGTTAGGTCAATGCGATCGTATCTATTAATCATTCGATTCCTTTTCTCTGTCTCCCTCTTTCCAGTCTTTCTCCACGGGCATAAGATCGTACTGTGAGAGTGTACTGTGTACACTGTACACAGTCACTCTTTCTCCTGATAAATGGCAATGAGCGCCACGGTAATGCGAATGCTTTACACGAGGCTAATCGCCGGCTGACTAATAACTTTTCTGCTGGTGAACGTTCATGGGAACCTGTTTATACAAACTTGCTGAATTTTCCTATTTTCAGAAACTCGCGTAAAAACTTTCAAGTAGGTGCCGTTTTTCGAGCATTCGAGCAACACGTACTAGGAAAACTGTCCCTTTATTTCTTTGATATCTTGATATCCACGTTTCGTTTATGTTACTAGTTCATAAAATTTCATCGGCATCAAACTCTTATCCCATAAATAAAGCAAAAATAATTTTATGACAATTTGCTAAATATCTGTGCAATAAATGAAACATTATAGTATCTAATGAAACGAAGAAACATTTGATTTATCAGTGAGCTCTTAAAAGGTTGAACAAAATTGATCGAAAGACAGGGCTAGTTGTGAAATGTTTAGGTCGGTATTCGGTATTCTGAAGTGAAATCAAATTTTTTGTTTTAGAAAACGTAAAAAAAGAACTTTCACTTTATCGCGAGTCGAAGATCACGAAATTTCGGGAAAAATGAATCGTAACGTCATTTATACGATTCGCAATCGCGTATCGAGTTTTCCGTGCAGCTCGGCCAACGAATATAAGTATATTCTACGTTATCCGCAGTAAGAGATTCGTATGTAAATGGTATTACAACGTTACAATTAACGTTGTGGAACGTTGGCTCGATTCATTTTTCACATCGTCAGCGAGCCTTGCCGTGTATCTGAAAGCAAGAACCTCCTCGTAGACACGCTTGTTGATTCGTATTACATGCTCGCAAGACGGAACAATCGAAAGCCACGATTGCAAAGCTAACGTTCCATTAAAACGAATCGACTTTATTCTTTCGGTACTGTATAATGTACAATGTAATTCCGAATTACTAGGTGTTTTATGTGTTATTACCTTGTTTCGAATCATCGTGACCAAGTTGTAGTGAGGTGAAAATTTTCCCAAAATTACCACCATCCTCTCCAGGTTTACGTATAATTGTAACGCGAGCAAGAACCTCCCGTCTGTCGCTAGTTGTGAGAGAAGTGAGAAACGGCGTTCTAACGGCTCCAACGTGTTCGCGCGAGTGCAGCCGAACGTCGCGTCCCGTCGCTTAGTTGTATCCTTATTCTTTTCGCTTCTCGTATCAGTATAAATATTCGTTTGCGTGCGCGCGACCGTCGAGATTGGTGGATGCCGCGCGACAAGTTATCAACCACCATCGCTTCCACAAACTAACCGATCGCTTGTCACCTTTCCTGGAGTTTCACGTTGATTGGCTGTGTTTTATTATTAATGATTAATGGGCCCGCGATAATCCGTTCTCTTTGGTTGCTTGCCATTTAGTAGATCGTTATTGAATCGTAAACAAATTTGCGGATAGATATTAATGTTGCATTAATTAACTGAGGGGTGTGTCCTTTTTTTTTTTTTTTTCTTCAAGAAAAGCGATTCCTCTCTTTCCTTCCTCGTCCATAAAAGCTATAAAAGTCATAAAAACCCCAGGAAAACGTGACTTTCTTATTTAACATGCACGTTCATATATCTATACAGTCCCATTGTGTAATGGTCCTTGAAGCAACATCCAGCAGCAGCTGGTCGACGGTCTCCCACGCCCTGCTACCAAACGGCACGAGTCCTTGCAGTATTCCCAGGATTTACCATGCTCGTGCCCAAGTAATTTGTTCAATTTTTTTTTTTTTTTACCGCTGTGATTATGATAATAATCATCGTTTTACAGTTGTGGTGCTAATGTTTCGTTTTCGTTAATATTATTCCGAGCACTTTCTTCATCCTACGCAAATTCTAATTACGGCGACATATCGCACAATGATAGAAAATCTCTCTTCAACAAAACAACTAGAAAATTTCACCTCGTTTTCGCAAAGTCTTTATGATCCGTCGCGCGAGTGTTTTACGTTTCATGCGCGTTTCACCGGTCTATACGTAATTTAACATGTATACGTATATTCAAACGCGAATGGGTGGAACCATAGTTTCAAAGCAATGGAAGATGGATAGATGGAAAAGAAAATGTCAATAGAGAAAATTCAATAATTTTTCATGCAATATTGTTCCATCTGCGTTTGGTTTGGGTCTATGACTCTAGTGGCAGAGTGGGGAAGCCTGCGGATGTACACAGATTTCTATGTAAGTAAACGCGCACGATTGTCGCACATCCAGTGATGGGCATTACTTTGTCGCTACGTGTTTGTCGCTGCGTTGTGCGCGACAAAATGTCTATACATTTACGTACATACATACATGCATACAGGGCATATAAATTTCAATGTGACGTTTATAGAGACTATTTTTATAGAGACTCATTGGTCAACATGCCACTCGTGCGTTTCTTTACTTTAAATACTTGAAATAATTAACAGGTGGTCGTAATGGAATCGTTGATTTTCGATTAGTTCGGCGTCCTGTGTTTCGCTTTACTATCTTATTAAATCCTCCTTTCATTCTTCGTTATCGTGCCGAAGACTGCGCAAATGGATAACCTTTGAATTCACCTATCAACGATCATACACGTAATTACATCGATAGGAGCACGTTACGCCGTCTGATCGCAACACCGCTTGCTAACGCGTCGAACCGTGTAAAAGCATTCTTCGCTATATACACACAGTACAAAGGATTTATAGCGGAGATGTTCGAAGCGTGAGATCGATAAATTAAAGATTGTCAACTTGTTATCAATCTCCGTGTATGAAAATTTCAATTGTAATTCAATTACAAAATACTATAATTTCTTTTTTCATAGGCCGCAATTGTTTTGTATTAAGGAATACAGTATTGTTCAATACCTATTACGTAGGTATAATTTAAAAAAATATTATTTTCATTTTTACAAGCGTATTTTTACTTCTGCGCATATATATTTAGCAAATTTTCTTCGGAAATTTGCACCGGATTTTGGCAAATGTAAAATTGCAAGTAGCAAATAGGGAAATCAACATTGCCGTGCGAACTGGTTTTCGTGACATTCATATTTCGTAGATTGGTCCAAGTTTCTCCAATTCTTGTAGGTTGACCTTTAAAAAGACCATGCCCACTTTTACCAAATTTGTGTACTTGACGATTAGAGCGGTTCTTTCCGATTGCCTGAAAGATCGTGGCTCGTCAATTAGCACAGCGTATGCTCGTTTTCACTCCAAATCGGATTGGTTGACTTCTTAAAATGGCACGATCCTTGATGAATCTTTCCTTGTAGAATAGCTCGGTCCGCCATGTTGTGCCTAAAAATATGTAAAACTCGTTTGTTTAGTCTCTTTGATGATACAATTCAATTATTACAATTCAATCGTTGGAGATAACACAATTGAAATATGTTGCATTTGCTGCTACTTAATACGAAACGATTAAGAATCATTGATATATTTGAAGGAAAGTGCATTGGCAGATTTTCTTTCAACGATATCGGTAATAATGTATAACGTATTCCTTCATCGTCTCCCGAATAAGTTGCTTTACAACTTCAATTTACCTGTTATCCGTTCGCTGAACAAGATGTTTTCGTCTTTCGTCCGTTAGATAAGAAAGTTTAATTCAGTGTGCCAATATAACTATTTTACGAAATGTTACGCCTATAGACGTTAAAACATCGCAAAAGTTATTGTGACAACCAATTGAATCATAATGACATAATGTTGAACGTATTAACGTTTAACGATGAAATCATACTTTTTATCTCGTTCATATAACAGTTGATAACAGTGTATTTTCATACGGAATATTCATTTGATTAA